>NC_060950.1:60038455-60057167 GCF_022045245.1 Lucilia cuprina | reverse complement strand
ATAGTCTAGTCATAGTCTAGTCATAGTCTAGTCATAGTCTGGTCATAGTCTAGTCATAGTCTAGTCATAGTCTAGTCATAGTCTAGTCATAGTCTAGTCATAGTCTAGAGTTAAATATCAGCTGTGAATAAACCAAAAATTCTCCAATATTTACACTATTTCTCTTAAATCGAATAGCTTTTTCCACTCTTTTGTTTACTTTGTTTTTCCAACTCTATTTTTTTCACAATCTTTCTTATATTCTCTGTTTTTGCTCTTTGTTTATTATTTTACTTCAATTTCCTGTGCATTTCTTGTTTGTTTATTGTGGCTTAAAGTCGCTTTGATATTAAAGAAAAATCTCTATTTTTTAATACTATTATTAAACCTTAACTTGATATCCCCAAAGTATTTCGAATTTTCCCAAAGTGGTTTTTGTTGAAGATTAAAAAGTAGGAAAATAAAAAAAATGTTAACCATTGTTTTGCTTTTTTAATATTCGTCAGTGATTGTAGTCTAGCACTCTTTACGCTTTGTTTATATTTAAATCCTAACGTTGTAATTTAATAGTATTTGCAAAATTTTGTGTGTTAAATGTTCAAATATTAAACAATTTGTTGCGTGTTTTAGTTTTATTTTGTTGATAATTGCTTCTTGTGGTTATTTGTAGCAATTGAAATGTTGTGAATTTAAATATTACAAAGTATTCGAATGTTAACTTGAATTGTTCAAGTTAAATGTTAAAGTAAACATTGGTAACGTTAGTATTTTGTATGTTTTGTATTACAAAAGCATAACTGGGTCATCCTTACCTAAAAGTATATAAAATGTAGTTGCTAATAACTGTTATTATTTTTAATCAACTGGTATTAGGCTAATACTACGTATACTTTATGTACATTTTTTACTCAATGTTAAATTACTTATACGTAACCATAATTATTGAGGCTCCCTTAAAGTATGCTATATAAAGAACTAGAAGTGCTTTTGTTTATAGTTTTTTTTTTATTAAAAAGCAATTTAAAATTTGAGAAACTTAATTTTATAAAATAGAATGAAAAACAAATTGTTAATATTTTTAAATATGGTTTACACGTGGCCATTGTTTTAATTGTTAAAAGCTATACTGTTAATATGCATATTTAATGTTAAAAATAACGGTTTTTTTTTTACTTACTGCTATACTTGCTACAACACTACAACACAGTATAACTGTTATACTATGATTCTTTCACAAAATTTAGCACTTATGTATGTCAAACTTCTTTTCATATCTAACATATTTGTTAAATGTAAAGATTAACACTTTAAAAATATGGAAAGTTATACCAACCTCTGGATACGACATTTCTAATAAATTAATTTCATAATATTAAAATTTATTTAACTTTTTCAAACTCTATCGACAAACGAAAAATACGCCAAGCAATGAATCCAACATACAACTATAAATATGTTTTTTTTTTTTCAATAAACCGACTATTTTCTATACACCGACTATCACCCTGTCAGCAAATTTGAATTTAATTTTGGATACATGAGCTAAATAATCACTATAAAGGCTCAGTTTTATGTTTCTCAGTGCTAAGTTAAAAAATTTACAAAATACATTACTTTTTAATTTTGATCATAACTTTGTTAAATTATAGTGTGTTTTAATATACCCAAAGGAAAATTAAATGATAATAATTAGATAGAATAAAAATTTCAAAAACGAACACTTTTTATAACACTAAGAAGATAGTTTAATGCAGAATCATTCTTGCTCTCAAAATTCAAAGCGAAAAGTGTTTGCACATTTCAGTAAATATATTTATTTCATTCTGATCAATCGTATGATACATTGTGAAATTTAGATTTTGTAATAAATTGTGTTAATTTAAAATTCAATATATAAAAACATAGTTTAATATATAATAAGCATGAGGGAGAGATTAGTGAGTGTAAAACAATATAAAAAAGGAGAAATAAAAAAATATTACAAACAAATATAAAAATATTATAAAATCATAACACTTTTCAGTTTCTCTATTGTTATGGCAAAACTGGAAATTTACTACTATTTATATATTTTTATATTATAAAAAAGAAACTAGAAATTGTAACGAAATCGACACGTCAAGTAAGTATTAAACAGGCGGACAAGTTTCTTCCGAACGGGGTCATTTTACTCAGATTATATCAAATTTGATTGTTTTAAACTTTAAGCTTTAACGTTATGGTTACAATTTGGATAGAAATTGTTGGCAGAGCAGCTATATACCAAAGCATGCAACTATATTGCTTCTCAGGCAAGAGAACTAATCAACTAGAAATTATTTAAATAACATATTGTAAATACGATCTTATCATACTACTTCTTTATAATGCAGAGGATATGTAGTAAGTATTGAAAAGTATGATGTTATGTAAGTAATTACAATTGAAAGTCATTACCAAGTTTTTGCTTGAAAGGTTTTAGGTAGTAAGAGCGTTAGTGTTATCGGTCCCTGGTTTAGGTGTTAACATTACTCTTGCATCCTGCCTGGAAAATTATCCCATCTCCGCAACTATATGGAGAGCATTAATCATGTCAGATATACCAATTATATATGTGTTAGCTTCTGCATCCTCCTTCAGCCTCCTGGAGGATATGCAGTTAGTTAGTTAGTTAGAGAGTTAGTTAGTTAGTTAGTTAGTTAGTTAGTTAGTTAGTTAGTTAGTTAGTTAATTAGTTATTTAGTTATTTTGTTATTTAGTTATTTAGTTATTTAGTTATTTAGTTATTTAGTTATTTAGTTATTTAGTTATTTAGTTATTTAGTTATTTAGTTATTTAGTTATTTAGTTATTTAGTTATTTAGTTATTTAGTTATTTAGTTATTTAGTTATTTAGTTATTTAGTTATTTAGTTATTTAGTTATTTAGTTATTTAGTTATTTAGTTATTTAGTTATTTAGTTATTTAGTTATTTAGTTATTTAGTTATTTAGTTATTTAGTTATTTAGTTATTTAGTTATTTAGTTATTTAGTTATTTTAGTTATTTAGTTATTTAGTTATTTAGTTATTTAGTTATTTAGTTATTTAGTTATTTAGTTATTTAGTTATTTAGTATTTAGTTATTTAGTTATTTAGTTATTTAGTTATTTAGTTATTTAGTTATTTAGTTATTTAGTTATTTAGTTATTTAGTTATTTAGTTATTTAGTTATTTAGTTATTTAGTTATTAGTTATTTAGTTATTTAGTTATTTAGTTATTTAGTTATTTAGTTATTTAGTTATTTAGTTATTTAGTTATTTAGTTATTTAGTTATTTAGTTATTTAGTTATTTAGTTATTTAGTTATTTAGTTATTTAGTTATTTAGTTATTTAGTTATTTAGTTATTTAGTTATTTTAGTTATTTAGTTATTTAGTTATTTAGTTTATTTAGTTATTTAGTTATTTAGTTATTTAGTTATTTAGTTATTTAGTTATTTAGTTATTTAGTTATTTAGTTATTTAGTTATTTAGTTATTTAGTTATTTAGTTATTTAGTTATTTAGTTATTTAGTTATTTAGTTATTTAGTTATTTAGTTATTTAGTTATTTAGTTATTTAGTTATTTATTTAGTTATTTAGTTATTTAGTTATTTAGTTATTTAGTTATTTAGTTATTTAGTTATTTAGTTATTTAGTTATTTAGTTATTTAGTTATTTAGTTATTTAGTTATTTAGTTATTTAGTTATTTAGTTATTTAGTTATTTAGTTATTTAGTTATTTAGTTATTTAGTTATTTAGTTATTTAGTTATTTAGTTATTTAGTTATTTGGTTATTTGGTTATTTTTGAATTACTAATGTTATATTGAGCTCAACATTAAAACAAAGAAAAATTTTAAAATTTTATCCATGGCCACCGATTTGTTGTTATTTTCCAGTGAGCTATTTAATAAAACCCCTTCAGAACTACAAAACAATTTGTTCACAAAAACATATCTCTAACTTAATTCCCTTTCTAAGCAATAACTTTTGAATTTTTGAAATATTATTAAAACATTATCCAAAAATAACATTAAACTAAACAGAAATATAAAACTTTTCTAATAATAATTTTTTTTTTTCAAAGAACAAATAGAAAATAAAATAAAAATCCTTTTAAATTTATTTATTTTAAAACAAAACTACAACTGCAACAAACAGAACGAGTAAAAAATGAATAAATAAAACAAAGAAAAACTCATCTGTTTTGTTTGACTTGAGTTAATAATATTAAAACAAAACATGGATAAAATTGTTTAAAAAAGAATGCCAATATCTGAAGAATAAACGTATAAAAAATATAAGTGCAATGAATACTGTATGTTTGTTTGCTTGTTGGTTGGTTGGTTGGCAAGTTTGTAGAAAGGAAAAAAAAATTCTATTAAAACAATTGAGTGGAATGTTTATATTTTACTTTCGAAACAATCATTGAAAATAAAAACAAACAAAAAACTATAATAAAAATGCAAAACAATAACAAAAGTGCACCCACCATTTTAAATATAAAAAGTTTTGAAAAAAATCTGCAAAGAACACAAAATAAGAGACATTTTTTTGCTAAAAATACTGGAATAAAACAAGAAAATATTGAAACAACCAACAAAAAACAACAGCAACGAGTTGAGTACAATGCAATGGCATCTGAACAAAAAGAAAATATTAATTCAATTGAAACAAATATAAAAATACATTTTTTGTTTTTGTACTTCATGTGAAGAGACTTGGGTTAAAATTTTATTTTATTTTTTTTACAAATAATGCAATCAAACAATAAAAACACAATTACAAGTTAAAACAAAGTGGATGGGGTAACCAATATTACTACAATACGAAAAATATCAGTAAGATGTTACTGCCCTGTATTACAAGTATTACGAGGAGACACAAAGAAAGTGCAAAAAACGAGTAAAATACAAACACACAGGCAATGAGCAGACTTTGTATAGCCCTTTTTAAGTCAACAATTTTAACGAGTATTTTTGTTCCAATTAAATAGAAATTCAACTGAGTATGAGTAATCTTATATCACTCATACGCACCGAAATTTTAGTTCTTCATTTTTACACATGTTTTAACTAATCAAACAATTACTTAGACATGCTAACAAAATATATCATGTACTTTTAGTTTGTTAAACAAATCTCTCCATTATTTCTCTGATTTTGTTTTCTTTCTTTTTGATTTGCATTTATTTCATTGCATTCAAAGGTATTTGTTTTCATATTTATAAATTCTATCATTGTTTTACAAAATTAAATTGATGTTGTTATAAATAGTTGTTTTTCTAACTTTTTTCTTTGTTTGTACTTTCCTTAACATGCATTCACTGATTTACTTTTATATGCATTTGTTTTTCTCTTTATTTCATTTATAAATTTTTTTGTTGTTTTGAAACGTGCTATCAATTTGCATCGATCAATATCAAACTAAAAAGATTTCAATTTAATAGCAATACAACAATAACAAGCCAAACGACAACTTAAACTCACAAAAAAAACAAGGAGTAAGAGAATGAAATAGCTACATAAAAAACAACAAAAAACTGATGAAACTAAATAAACGAAAATGGATGAGATTCTTGTAAATAATACAATCCAAGTACGAGTAAATGTTTATTGGTAGTACACTGAAACATACATACACGCATACATACATATAACAGAAAGATACAGGCAAACATTGAGGTAAAAGTCTGATAAATTTGCTATCTCTGAGGGAATGATAATAACCTTAAAGACTTTTGGAGTCTGGGCTAAAGAATAAGGACTAATCTATAGTCTAGACAATAGATTGGTCTTCCTCTAGAATATGGAATAGTCAATAGCCTGGAATATAAAATAGTCTATAGCCTGGACTGTAGAGTAATATATAGTCTGGAATTAAGAATAGCATACCATGAAGGTATTTGTTTTGAGTAGTGTATAGTCTAGACTATAGCCTGCACTATAGTCTATAATCTGGACTATAGAGTCTAGTCTGTACTATAGAGTAGTCAATAGTCTGGTCTATAGAGTAGTCTATAGCCTTGTCTATAAAGTAGTCTATAGTCTGGACTATAGAGTACTCTATAGTCTGGACTTTAAAATACTCTATAGTCTGGACTATAGAGTTGCCTATAGTCTGGACTATAGAGTTGCCTATAGTCTAGACTATAGAGTTGTCTATAGTCTAGACTATAGAGTAGTCTATAGTCTAGACTATAGAGTAGTCTATAGTCTAGACTATAGAGTAGTCTAAAGTCTGGACTATAGAGTAGTCTATAGTCTGGACTATAGAGTTGTCTATAGTCTGGACAATAGAGTTGTCTATAGTCTGGACTATAGAGTTGTCTACAGTCTGGACTATAGAGTTGTCTATAGTCTGGACTATAGAGTAGTTTATAGTCTGGACTATAGAGTATTAGATAGTCTGGACTATAGAGTTGTCTATAGTCTGGACTATAGAGTTGTCTACAGTCTGTACTAAAGAGATGTCTATAGTCTAGACTATAGAGTTGTCTATAGTTTGGACTATAGCGTTGTCTATAATCTGGACTATAGCGTTGTCTATAGTCTGGACTATAGAGTTGTCTATAGTCTGGACTATAGAGTTAGTCTGAACTATAGATTTGCCTATAGACTGGACTATAGAGTTTTCTGTAGTCTAGACTATAAATTTGTCTATAATCTGGACTATAATGTTTGCTATAGTCTGGACTATAGAGTTGTCTATAGTCTGGACTATGTAGTTGTCTGCAGTCTGGACTATAGAGTTGTCTCTATTCTGGACTATAGAGTTGTCTATAGTCTTTACTATAGAGTAGTCTATAGACTGGACTATAGAGTAGTCTATAGTCTGGACTATAGAGTAGTCTATAGTCTGGACTATAGAGTTGTCTATAGTCTGGACTATAGATTTGTCTATAGACTGGACTATAGAGTTGTCTATAGTCTGTACTATGGAGCTGTCTGCAGTCTGGACTATAAAGTTTTCTATAGTCTAGACTATAGAGTTGTCTATAGTCTGGACTATGGAGTTGTCTGCAGACTATAGAATTGTCTATAGTCTGGACTATCGAGTTATCTATAGTCTAGACTATAGAGTTGTCTATAGTCTGGATTATAAAGTTGTCTATAGTCTGTATTATAGAGTTGTCTATAGTCTGGACTATAGAGTTTTCTATGGTCTTGACTATAGAGTAGCTATGGAGTAATCTATAGTCTGGACTAAAAAGTAGTCTCTAGTCTCGACTATAGAGTAGTCTATAGTCTGGACTATAGTGTAGTTTATAGTCTGGACTATGGAGTAGTCTACAGTCTGGACTATGGAGTAGTCTACAGTCTGGACTATGGAGTAGTCTACAGTCTGGACTATAGAAGTCTATTGTCTGGACTATAGAGTAGTCTATTGTCTGGACTATAGAGTAATCTATTGTCTGGACTATAGAGTAGTCTAGTGTCTGGACTAAAGAGTAGTCTAGTGTCTGGACTAAAGAGTAGTCTATTGTCTGGACTATAGAGTAGTCTATACTTTGGTCTAGGAATAAGTCTGTAATCGGGGTTATAAATTAGTTATAATTTGTAGTCTCGGCTATTCGTCTATTCTCGAATACAGATTTTTCTGTTGCCATTCTCATCCAGAAGTATAAAATCACTTCGAATTAAACAAAATTCTATGTCAATTTATTTAAGTGAGTGTTGATACAAATATTTGCTATATATTCTATTTTCGAAAAACGTATTTTTTAAATATGTTTAAATAACGGATAAGTAAAGTTACTTACTATTTTTTATTTACACATCTTACTTTTTTGCTCTTCATCCAGTTTGCAATATTTTATCAAGATTTGTTTAGTATTGTTTTCCTTCATTTTATACATTTCGTTTTTTTCCCCTCTGACTAAAATATTTCTTTCAATTTTTTGCAAGTTATTTTTGTTTTTTGATTTGATTGTATTTTATTTTTATTAGTTTATGGAATAGAATAGAATTTTTGTTGTCACATAAACTGGATGATACATCATCGGTAGCAGCAGCAACAGTAGTTGCAACAACTTGTATATACTACAAACAATATGCCAAAACCCAACAACTAATACAACAATGCCTGCATCTTACAATCATACATATTGTTAAATTCCATCATGAAGTCGTACATCATGTTGATGTAGTGATATGCTGCAGCAGCATCATCAGTTTGAGCAACAGCAGCAAAGTACGATTTCATATTGTATTGTTAGATGTACATATTGAAGGATTTCATTTTGTAATTTTTATTTTTTTCTTTTGTAAGATTTATTGTTATAAAGTGCATTCAGTATTTAATAAAATAAACTGCAACAAAATCAAACATTGATGAATGTGCATGTAACTAGTCATCAAATTGCAATAAATGTATATTTTTCACAATAAGTTGATATAAAAAATAAATATTTATTTATTGTATTTAGTTGTATATACTATATAATCAAATGTTAAATAAACTTGGTTATATGTATTTAGTTTTACTGTAGAAAAACATTATCAGTTTGAGTATTGTTACACCTGTCAAGAATTTATAAAATAACTTTTAAACATAACTAGAAATTTTAGGAATTATGGACAAAATGTGTTGTCTAACAGTAATGCACTACTTCATGTTATGCCTAAAAATATGCTTTATATTATTCGATTAAAAATCAACAGGGTGATAGAAAAATTAAATAAAGTTAAATAACGCATTTGAGAAAGATTCTTTAATTTGTATACCCTACAACACTCCAGCGGGAAGGGCTTGCTGTTGGTAACGCACAATAATATTGGTCCTACTCCCACCTAAAAGTATAACAATCAGCTTAGAATCATTTCCTGAGTCTATAAAATTTAGTACATGATATTCAGTTCTAGTTCAGTTCTAGTTCAGTTCTAGTTCAGTTCTAGTTCTAGTTCAGTTCTAGTTCAGTTCTAGTTCAGTTCTAGTTCAGTTCTAGTTCAGTTCTAGTTCAGTTCTAGTTCAGTTCTAGTTCAGTTCTAGTTCAGTTCTAGTTCAGTTCTAGTTCAGTTCTAGTTCAGTTCTAGTTCAGTTCTAGTTCAGTTCTAGTTCAGTTCTAGTTCAGTTCTAGTTCTAGTTCAGTTCTAGTTCAGTTCTAGTTCAGTTCTAGTTCAGTTCTAGTTCAGTTCTAGTTCAGTTCTAGTTCAGTTCTAGTTCAGTTCTAGTTCAGTTCTAGTTCAGTTCTAGTTCAGTTCTAGTTCAGTTCTAGTTCAGTTCTAATTCAGTTCTAGTTCAGTTCTAGTTCAGTTCTAGTTCAGTTCTAGTTCAGTTCTAGTTCAGTTCTAGTTCAGTTCTAGTTCAGTTCTAGTTCAGTTCTAGTTCAGTTCTAGTTCAGTTCTAGTTCAGTTCTAGTTCAGTTCTAAGTAGTTCACAATAAGTTGATATAAAAAATAAATATTTATTTAGTTGTATATACTATATAATCAAATGTTAAATAAACTTGGTTATATGTATTTAGTTTTACTGTAGAAAAACATTATCAGTTTGAGTATTGTTACACCTGTCAAGAATTTATAAAATAACTTTTAAACATAACTAGAAATTTTAGGAATTATGGACAAAATGTGTTGTCTAACAGTAATGCACTACTTCATGTTATGCCTAAAAATATGCTTTATATTATTCGATTAAAAATCAACAGGGTGATAGAAAAATTAAATAAAGTTAAATAACGCATTTGAGAAAGATTCTTTAATTTGTATACCCTACAACACTCCAGCGGGAAGGGCTTGCTGTTGGTAACGCACAATAATATTGGTCCTACTCCCACCTAAAAGTATAACAATCAGCTTAGAATCATTTCCTGAGTCTATAAAATTTAGTACATGATATTCAGTTCTAGTTCAGTTCTAGTTCAGTTCTAGTTCAGTTCTAGTTCAGTTCTAGTTCAGTTCTAGTTCAGTTCTAGTTCAGTTCTAGTTCAGTTCTAGTTCAGTTCTAGTTCAGTTCTAGTTCAGTTCTAGTTCAGTTCTAGTTCAGTTCTAGTTCAGTTCTAGTTCAGTTCTAGTTCAGTTCTAGTTCAGTTCTAGTTCAGTTCTAGTTCAGTTCTAGTTCAGTTCTAGTTCAGTTCTAGTTCAGTTCTAGTTCAGTTCTAGTTCAGTTCTAGTTCAGTTCTAGTTCAGTTCTAGTTCAGTTCTAGTTCAGTTCTAGTTCAGTTCTAGTTCAGTTCTAGTTCTAGTTCAGTTCTAGTTCAGTTCTAGTTCAGTTCTAGTTCAGTTCTAGTTCAGTTCTAGTTCAGTTCTAGTTCAGTTCTAGTTCAGTTCTAGTTCAGTTCTAGTTCAGTTCTAGTTCAGTTCTAATTCAGTTCTAGTTCAGTTCTAGTTCAGTTCTAGTTCAGTTCTAGTTCAGTTCTAGTTCAGTTCTAGTTCAGTTCTAGTTCAGTTCTAGTTCAGTTCTAGTTCAGTTCTAGTTCAGTTCTAGTTCAGTTCTAGTTCAGTTCTAGTTCAGTTCTGTTCAGTTCTAGTTCAGTTCTAGTTCAGTTCTAGTTCAGTTCTAGTTCAGTTCTAGTTCAGTTCTAGTTCAATTCTAGTTCAGTTCTAGTTCAGTCCTAGTTCAGTTCTACTTCAGTCCTAGGTCAGTTCTACTTCAGTCCCAGTTCAGTTCTACTTCAGTTATAGTTCAGTTCCAGTTCAGTTCTAGTTATGTTATAGTTCAGTTCTACTTCAGTTCTAGTTCTGTTATACTTCAGGTCTAGTTCGTTACAAATTCCCTTTTGTAAAAAATTTTTAAAATGTCTTTGTTTGGAACAGTTTTGAAAATTTTCTTTTTATCGTATTTTTTTAATTTCTCTTTTTAAATGAAATTTATAAAAAAAATCTTTTCTAACATTTTTAATAAATTTGTGTTTAAATAAAAAATTTTAAATAAATTAATTCTCAGAAAAAAAAACAAACCGATTTTAAATTTTAATAGTATTTTTGTTTTATTTTCTATATCAAGGTTTTTTCTTCTTATTTTCTAAACAATTTTTATAATTTTCACAATTTTCTTAATAAATCTTGTTCAACTTCGTTGTATTTTTCTAAATCACTTAAAGAATTCTTAATTCTCGTTACAATAATTTCGCTTTTTCATCATAACGCTCTTCTTATAATTAGCAAACATTTGTGATAATAAAAAAAATATATAAAAGTAAATAAATAAATTAAATGTTTTACAATTGACGATTACATATAAAAATAGCAAAAAAAAACTTAACACAATATTAAAAGAGTTGTAGAGAATAAAATAAATAATTTTGTTAAAATTTCTACTAAATATAAAAATAAACTAAAAGCCAATTTATTGAAATGTTAAATTAAATAAAATCCTAATAAAAAAAAACTAAAACTTATTAAGTAGGTATTACAATCATATTTTTTGTTAAAATTAAAATGAATTACATTGTTTATAAAACCTCAAGAGAAGCAGCTAAAGAAAGGAAATAATTTTAAACAAAGACGTTTTTATTACACAATCATAAATCAATATTAAATCCCCACATTTTTTCAATTCATACGCCTCTGCTTATAGTAATTGTTTTAAGTTTTTAATAATTTAAATAAATTTTTTAATAGTTCTTTTTTCATTATTTTGTTTTAGGGATTATCACAATGACATCATCACTTAAATTTTAATATCGTTTTATTTTGATAGTGTTTTTTAATATATATTTTTTTTATTTATTCATATAGTTATTAGTTTAATCTGTATTTTCTAGCTATAAAATGGCTGTTGTTGTACTTAATTTTTAAACTTAAATTTAATAATTCAAACAAATAAAATAATAATTTAAACTAATTCGTTCGTCAGGTTGTGTTCTTTATATTTTTAATTTTTTGTTTTGTCATTTTGTTTTAATTATATTAGAGAGTCAATTGTTTATAAAAATAATAAAATTTATCACAAATAAGTTACGTCCGTTAAATAATTAAATTAAAAATAAATTGCTTTGTGAGAGAAAGAGAAATGTAAGAAAACGAGCAAATGATTTATAAAAACATTAGCAAGTTCTCAAATTTTCTCTTTCTGAAATCAAGTATTTGTTGTTGTAGTTGAAGATCATCACCAGTGATCCATGTCTCTTATGCGATTAATAGGAGGATTTCTGAAAAAAGTAAAAAGGTTTTAGTGTGTGTTGTTTCTTTAAAAAGGTCCTAGACAAAACCAAGATCTAGTTCAGTTCTAGTTCAGTTCTAGTTCAGTTCTAGTTCAGTTCTAGTTCAGTTCTAGTTCAGTTCTAGTTCAGTTCTAGTTCAGTTCTAGTTCAGTTCTAGTTCAGTTCTAGTTCAGTTCTAGTTCAATTCTAGTTCAGTTCTAGTTCAGTTCTAGTTCAGTTCTAGTTCAGTTCTAGTTCAGTTCTAGTTCAGTTCTAGTTCAGTTCTAGTTCAGTTCTAGTTCAGTTCTAGTTCAGTTCTAGTTCTACTTACGGTAACATTCTCGACAAGGCATGTTTGTGCAATGGTGATATTTGTATGGCCGCCGAACCCATCGATGAACCTGAATCTTGTGACAAAGTTCTTTGCATATGCATAGGATGAGCCTGAATCTGTTGAGCACGACGGAAGGGATAACGCCAAGGACTCTTGGGTACATCACTTTGGAATGCCTTATTCTCAACGCCGGCATTCATGTGGGGGTGTGTATGTACATGGCCAGCCATGTGTACAGGCATATTACTGCCCGAACTGCCGCGATTTTGTTGCATATGTGAATTGTCACGTGCCTTCGAAGATAAACGTCTCAATATACGAGATCCTAAGCCGGGAGGATCTTCTAGACTGCGACTAGTACGTTTGCGATAACGCACATCACTAGACTCCTCAAGAATAACATGACGATCATAGGGTGTACCATAGTAGACCTCTAGGACGGTTGAGAATGTATGAGGCCATACCAAATCGATGATAGAAATTAATACACCTGCTATAAAGCATAAAATGCCTAAAGAAAAATATTTTTATTGTTTTAATAAATTTTATTATTTTTTTGTACTTAAATGCTATTTTTAATCTCGACAACCTACCTGCCACTAGCAAGAGCCAATAACACCAACCCAAATGAAATTCCAAACGACCACCCTCCATGTAAATTGTTAATGGTCTCTTCGGCAATTGACAATAGTAACCCACATTCGTACCAATCAAGAGTGCACCAGTTAATGCCTTCATATATGCACCATACCGTGGCACAGCGATAAGTAACAAATTCATTAGCAGCCAAGAGGCCAATGAAGCCCACAGCATTATGCTGGCAAAATAGCCAGCAGCACGATATTGACCACCCCACGAAAAACCTTCACGGCCAAGACTAAAGTACTCAGCCACAGTTAAGATGGGAAACGGCAAACCACGCTTCAATGCATCGCGATAATTGTTACTCATATCGGTGGCACCCTCCCATGTGAAACGTTCATTGTAATCAATGTCGGGTGGGGTCCAGTTGCCAACGGGTATTGCTGCAAAAGAACAAGAAGAAGAGGGAGAAAATTAAATTAAAACCAAAAAACAAAAATAATAATATTTCAATATTATATTTAAATGCTGCCTATAAAGTTGTATGCAGTTACCCAGGAATAAGAACAACAAATATGTAAGTAATACACTACAGACATCTGAAAAGTGCTATAGAGCGTAAATGCTGATTTTTTACTTTTTTTTGAATATAATGTTAATTTCTTTACTTTTTATGGAATTTGTTCGAATGTTCGTTTTATAAGAAACAAATTGATACGCATTAATTAAATGAAATATTGGTTTTTATGCATTTATGCAGTGAAATGTGAGCAAAAGTTTTGCAACAAAAAAAAGATAAAGGGAAATATTATATTAAAATATGTTTAAAATTGAGAGAGATTTTAAAACGAGGGAAATTTTGGTATATCTTTTATTATTAAGAGAGAGTAATATCTTAATATCTCTAAAGATAAGAAATTTTTGAAAGAATTTATAACAAAATAATATTTAAAATTTTTCTAAAAAACAAAGAATTATCCAAAATTTTCTATAAAAACAAAATATCTCGAAACATTTTTTTAAATAAAAAGAGACATTTTTAGTCATTTTTTAAAAACATAAAATTTAAAAAATTTTCTATAAAAGCGGGAAATTTTTGAAAATTTTTTTTATAAAAATGAGAAATTTTCGGCATTTTTTAGAAAATAAACACATATTTTCAAAATTTTTCTATAGAAAGGTGAAATTTTTTTAAAATTATTTAAAAACGAGTAAAGATAAGAAATTTTTGAAAAAATATATACCAAAATAAAATTTAAAATTTTTGTAAAAAAAAACAAAGAATTATCAAAAATTTTCAATAAAAACAAAATATTTCGAAATATTTTTTAAAGAGAAATTTTTAATAATTTTTTTAAAAACATAAAATTTTAAAATTTTTTTATAAAAGCGGGAAATTTTTGAAGAATTTGGTATAAAAATGAGAAATTTTCGAAATTTTTTAATAAATAAACACATATTTCCATAATTTTTCTATAAAAAGGATAAATTTTTGAAAATTATTTAAAAACGAGAAATTTTCGAAAAATTTCTATAAAAACAGGAAAATTTTCAAAATTTTCTATAAAATCGATAAATTTTTGAAATATTTTTTGGTAAAAAAAGGGAAATTTATAACAATGAGAAATTTTCGGAAAAATAGTAAAAAAAGGAAAAAGAAAAATCGTAAAGAGAAATAAAAAAAATCTAAAAAATGAAAAAAATTTAAAAATTTTCTATAAAAGCGGGAAATTTTTGAAAATTTTTTTATAAAATTGAGAAATTTTCGGAATTTTTTACTAAATAAACACACATTTTCAAAATTTTTCTATAAAAAGAAGAAATTCTTGAAAATTATTTAAAAACAAGAAATTTTCGAAAATTTTCAATAAAAAGGAAAAAAATCGTTTAAAAGAAAGGAAAACGAGGAATTTTCTGAAAATGTATTTAAAAAAAAAAATTTCTAAAAAATTTTATTAAAAAAGCAAAATAAAAAAAACTTTCAAAAATAAAAGAAATTTTTAAATATTTCTATAAAAACAAGAAAATTTTCAAAATTTTCTAAAAAATCGATAAATTTTTGAAATATTTTTGGTAAAATTTTTAACAACGAGAAATTTTCGAAAAATAGTTAAAAAAAGGAAAAAAAGAAAGAAAATTAAGTAAACTTTTTTTTACAAAAACATAAAATTTTCGATAAAATTTTATGAGAAAGAGAAATAAAAAAAATCTAAAAAAAAAGAAAAAATTTTCTATAAAAGCGGGAAATTTTTCAAGAATTTTGTATAAAAATGAGAAATTTAAAATTTAAAATTATTTAAAAACAAGAAATTTTAGAAAATTTTTCTATAAAAAAGAAAAAATTTTCCTATAAAAAAGAAAGGAAAACGAGGAAGTTTCTGAAATTGTCTATAAATAAAAAAAAAATTTCGAAAAAATTTTATTAAAAAAGCAAAATTAAAAAAACTTTCAAAAATAGAAGAAATTTTTAAAACATGAAAATTTTCAAAATTGTCTATGAAATCGATAAATGTTTGAAATATTTTTGGTAAAAAAGGGAAATTTTTTTAAATTTATAACAAATAAATAGTTGAGAAAATTAAAAAAAAGAAAGAAAATTAAGAAAACTTTTTTTTACAAAAACATAAAATTTTCGAAAAAAAATTCTATGAGAAAGATAAATTTAAGAAAAATCTGTAAAAAAAGGAAATTGTCGAAAAAGAAAAAAAACGAGGAAGTTTCTTAAATCGTCTATAAATAAAGAAAATGTTCAACGAAGTGTAATAAAAAAACGAAATTCAAAAAAAAAAATGCAAGATTTCCATAAAAAAGGAAAATTTTCAAAATTTTTTATAAAATCGAAAAATTTCCGAAATTTTATTTTATAAAAAAGGGAAATTTATAAAAACAAGAAATAAGAAAACTTTTGTTATAAAAATGATAAATTTTCGAAAAATTTCTATAAAAAAGAAAAATTTTTAAATTTTTTCTATAATAAAAAGAGAAAATTTCCAAAAAAAAAATATGGAGGAAAAAAGGAATTTTCTGAAATTGTCTATAAATAAAGAAACTATTTAAAAAACTTTTATAAAAAAAGAGAAAATTTTCAAAAAAAGATATGGAGGAAAAAGAGGAATTTTCTGAAATTGTCTATAAATAAAAAAACTATTTAAAAAACTTTTATAAAAAAACCGAAATAAAAAAAATTTAAAATCCAGGAAATCTTGAAAGATTTGAAAAATGGAAAATTTTCAAAATTTTTATTAAATCGAAAAATTGTTGTAATTATTTTTATAAAAAAGGAAAATCTTTGAAATTTATAATTTTGAAAAGAAATTTGATCTGTTTTTATAAGAAAGTGACATTTTTGAAAAACGGTTTATTAACTTTAAAAAATTTTGCATAAACAGAAACTTTTTATAAAAATAATTTTTTTATATTCTCTAAAAAATATTTTCTTAAATATTCTGTAAATACCAAGTCTTGATAGTTTTTATTAAAAAAAGGAAATTTTTCCATTTAAAAAAATTCTAAAATTATCAAAAAAAAGCAAAAAATTTTCGAAAAATTTTTATAAAAAAATGAATTTTTGATTTTTTTTTTGTAAAATCAATAAATTTCTAAACATTTTATATAAAAACGAGAAATTAAAAAAAAATTCTTTTAAAATAAAAAATTATGGGAAAATTTTTTTCGAAAAAAACTACATTTTTTATAAAAACCAAATAATTTAAAAAAATGTATGGAAAAAAGACAAATTTTGAAAATTTTCTATTAAAAGAGAATATTTTTGCAAACATTTTGTATTATTTAATTTTTTTATTTAAAACTAATATTTCAAAACAAGTTTTTAACAAATTTTCTAATATTGTTAAAAAAAATATATCTATAAATTAAGAATTTTTAAAATATATCGCAAACACAAAAATAGCAATTTATTAAATTCCTTAGTCATGATTATTTTCTTTTGTTTGCTATTATTCTATAAATTTTGCAGTTTTGTTTTGTTCAATTAGTTTAACAAATAGATTTCAATTAACCTGTATGTCACATACACCCGTCATGGGCACAACAGACACTCCATAATCATTTACACACTCATTCACTTAGATATTGAACATACGTACATGCGTATGTGTGTACATACATACATTTATATGTATTCCTATAAACATGTAATGAATACAAACTTGCAATTTATTTTAGCCAAAACAATTGTAAAATGACAACAATGAATGAAGTTAACACAGCAAAACCCGCAACAAGAAGCGAACAAATAATTTTCTAACAACTGCATATTCTTATTGTTATTTTCGTTGTTGCAGAATAGTAACAGCAACAAAATGTAATAATATTAAATTGCATTGAGTACATATAGAAACCTTAAAGCATGTGTAAATCAAGTATCACTTTGGTAATTTCCGTAAGTCAATTTAGAAACCTGGACATTAAACAAAACAAAACAAAAAAACCGTCAACCAACTATTCAACCAAACAACCCACCCATCCACCATTTAACCAACAAACAAACCAAACGAATCAAATGTACGATCAACGAACCCAGCAACAGCCACCTTAACACGTTAATGAATGGAGAGACAATTGTAACAATCTAGTGTGCATGTATGTATGAGTGTGTAGAACTATTGTAATTGCAGTAGCTGTAGACACAGCAACAATACATAATGTTGTTACAATGAAATAGCGCAAACGTCAGGCCTCTTTTTTAAATACGTTAATGCTGCTGTTATTACATACATACATGTGCGTTTCTAAATAAACGTAAATGTAGTGTGTTTGTAGGTGTATTTGAGTTTAAAGGAGTAATTTAAATTTTCTTGGATAAGTTGTAAAGACAGTTATATATTTTCTAAAAAAAGAGAAAATGTTATATATAAAAGGGATACTACAGTCCCGACTACAGAATAGACAATTTGTTTGGACAATAGAACATACTACAGTCCCGACTACAGAATAAACAATAGTTTCTAATATATAAGAATTATATTTTACAGAACAGTCTTAGTCTACTCTATAGAACAGTCATAGTTTATTCTATATAACAGTCTTAATCTATTCTATAGAACTGTCTTAGTCTATTCTATAGAACAGTCTTAGTTTGTTCTTTAGTCCAGATTATAGTCTTTTTAATAGTCCAGAATATATTCTCTTTAGTACAGACTATAGTATAGTCTGTTCTATAGTCCAGACTTTAGTCTGTTCTATAGTCCAGACTTTAGTCTGTTCTATAGTCCAGACTTTAGTCTGTTCTATAGTCCAGACTTTAGTCTGTTCTATAGTCCAGACTTTAGTCTGTTCTATAGTCCAGACTTTAGTCTGTTCTATAGTCCAGACTTTAGTCTGTTCTATAGTCCAGACTTTAGTCTGTTCTATAGTCCAGACTTTAGTCTGTTCTATAGTCCAGATTTTAGTCTGTTCTATAGTCCAGATTTTAGTCTGTTCTATAGTCCAGACTTTAGTCTGTTCTGTAGTCCAGACTTTAGTCTGTTCTATAGTCCAGACTTTAGTCTGTTCTATAGTCCAGACTTTAGTCTGTTCTATAGTCTAGATTTTAGTATGTTCTATAGTCCAGACTTTGGTCTGTTCTATAGTCTAGACTTTAGTCTGTTCTATAGTCCAGACTTTAGTTTAAGGAGTGAGATCGAAAAATTCTTAACATACATATATGTTTATAAAAAAGAAACCACTAAACTTACAGCTTTATTTTTTTTTATTTGATTCAAATTATTATTAC
>NC_060950.1:60019455-60038355 GCF_022045245.1 Lucilia cuprina | reverse complement strand
TATGTTTTTAAACCTGCGTTAGCTTTAACTTTTCGTACCAAATAGTCCGAGCACTGAGCTAACCGAGCTGCTTTCCTACCGGATGTGTTGGGAGCTCTTTTGAAAATGGGTTCTATTTTTTTGGCTTTAGAAACATCATGTGGACCATTCCTTCTACCTGAACCAGGTTTCCTATCAACTGACAAGTTCTCCCGGTACTGTTTAATAAAATTGGAAACAGTTTGACGGCAGACCTTTGTATGCTTGGCCAACTTTTTGTAAGACCAAGTTGGGTTTAGTTGAAAATATTTAATAATTTCAGTACGCACTTTTTTCTGGTCACTCATTTTAATCAGATTAACAAAAAAAATAATATAATTGACATTACACATAATAACTGACATGTTTTTCAAAGGTAACTTGATAAAAAAAAAAATCAAATAATACTTTGGTTGAAAAATGTAATGAAAAACGTGTGTTAAGAATTTTTCGATCTCACTCCTTATTCTATAGCCCAGACTTTAGTCTGTTATATAATCCATGCTTAAGTCCATACTTTAGCCTGTTCTGTAAACCAGTCTGTTCTTATAGTCAACTGTACTGTTTTATTTCCGAAAATTTCCTATATAAAGAGAAATTTCCTAAAATTGTTTATAAATTTTCGAAAACTTTCTACCGTTTTGTAATCGAGACTATAGTCTTTTATATAGCCTTATCTAAAAATTTCCCAAAAATTTCTTATAAAGAAAGAAATTTCCAAAAATTTCTTATAAAAAGTGAAATATCCGAAAATTTCTTATAAAAAGAGAAATTTCCCATAAAAAGAGAAATTTAGAAAAATTTCCTATAAAAAGAGAAATATCCATTTTTTTTTTTTTTTTGAATAGAAAATCTTTCTAAATGATTTTCTATAAAAAGAGAAATTTTATAAAATTTCATATAAAAAGGATTATTTCCCAAAAGAGATTTTTTCGAAAATTTAAAAAAAGTAAAATTTTCGACAATTTCTTTTAAAAAGATAAATTATGGAAAATTTTCTATATAAAGAAAAATTTTCTATAAATACAAATATTTCCCAAAAAAATTTTATAAAAAGAGAAATTTCCGAAAATTCCTAGAAAAAGTAAAATTTTCCTAAATGTCCTTTGAAAATATAAATTTCCGAAAATTTCCCGTAAAAAGATAAATGTCGAAATTTTTGAATATTTTCTTATAGAGAATTTATAAATCAATTCCACATTTGTAAAGAATTCTCGATTAAATTTTTTATTGTAAAAAGTATTTCCATTTCAGGTGATGTTAAAAAAGCTTTAAATAATTTAATATAATTATTTTGTGTTCAATTCTCTACCAAAAGTTATTGTTTTATAAATAAGAAAAAATAATCTTCTAGACATCTTTGTAGGCAACAACAAAAAAGTAAGACAACAGGAATAGAAATTTTAACGACAATGTTATTGCTACAGCAGCAAATACTACTTACAACATTAGTTCCAAACACCGACATTCACCTCGAACCGACAAAACAATTGAGGCTGTCGTTATGGTAAATATTTTCCAAATATATATATTGGCAACATTGAGTCATTGAATTTATAAAAACAAATCATACAAGAAGTTAGATAGATAAATACATAGATAGATACACATATAGAGATTACCTAGCAAACAAAGTGGTATTAACTTCTTCGTAAATTCGATGATTTCTAAACGTTGTTTGCTGGTATATCATCTATTCCAAATACATGTATACATATATTGTTTAGTAGATGTAACATTGAAGTAATATTTTACAAATTCGTATTTACATGTGTGTATCAATCAGTTTAGTTACCACGTAGTTTTCATTGCTATTTATTGGTAAGCAACCATTTCAGGTGATACCTAATATACGCCATCATCAATTACGTATTCATGCAACTATGTATTCATAGAATTATATTATAGGAAAATTATTTAAAAAAAGGGTGTGACAAAATTAATGAAAATACAAAATTTTTTAGTAAAATAATTTATAATGAGGTAAAATTTATTTTCCATGACTACTACTTGCCAGCTGCTTTCGTTTTAAGTAGTTCAGTAATGACATATACATATGTAAGTACTTATTGCAACTGTATTTGACTGAGCATTAGAAACTGTTTATGTTTAACCAATTGTTTAATTTACTATCTGTAACAGATCGCAGTATTAACTTATTTAACTCCATATTTGTAAGCAAGCATACATCAAAGAAATAAAAAAGTAGTCATATATTTGTGATTTACAGTAGAAAATTGATTGATAGTATTTTAAGTAACAAGTTTTCCTTTCAGTAATTTGTTCCTTTGTTTCCAACGTAAATTTTGTTTTACCCTATATTTATATATAGTTATTGCTATTACAGATTCTTTATAAATACATTTTATACACCTACATATTTAAAATGAATATATAAATAAATATATTGAATATTTAAACAAATACTCAAGTGTTTGTTATTTGTAGCCATGGTATTCATAAGTCGCATTGTATAGAGTTGTAATATTATTGCATTTAATTTAATACAGTACTTAATTGAACTAACACTTCAAGTTCTAAAACGTACACAGTTATTTAGAAGTTAATACTAACAGACAATTAATAAGGGAAGCAAATGCACAATTGGAAACAAATGAAAGCTTCCACAAAGGATATCAGTACATTTGAACAGTAAAAGTACTTTTGTATAAACCTCTAAATGAGGTCCGGTTCATACCGGTGACATAGATAAAGAAACGTACAATAGGTTCAATCGAGAACTAGTTATATTTATACGGATTTGCTGTAACTAACTAACTAATAAATTTTTCTATTGTTCCACTTTCAATACCCTACACCATAACTCGATTAAGCTATGAATGCCGAAAGATTTAACGTGAGCACCTGCCTTGACGGCCTTATCTCACGGTGGTCTTTTTCATCCGCTGGGTAGACTAGAGACGGTCTACCATACGCCCCTGAATTCCTCAATGAAGAACTCAGATAGAAATTTTTGTACATGGATGGTCCGGTCAATGTACAATCACTTCGTTGAAGTACTCTCTTGCCATAGCAAACCCGTTGCGAAATGACAGGCAGCATAGGATCAAATCCCCAATGCAAACCCCGACAAGAAAAAAGCAATCACTGGTCTAAAGTCAACAGAAGGGGATGACAAAGTCCCAACATCAGGTGAAATCAATCTTCCGGCAAAGCGGAAGATGAATCTTATGATGCCATGAAAGATTGCATTATTCAAAATGCAATATCCATCATCTAGTGACCCATTCCAGTACATTCCTTAACCTCTTTAAGCCCGCGCAACCACACTACTTAGATGGCTCTTTTGTTTTGGCAGCAGCACCTAGAGACATATTTGGTAGTCCGAAATACCCAATAAAATGGATCAATGTAACAAAGGAAATAGGAATTTCCAAAGTCAATTAATTCCAATAATTGCCCCGACAAATAGTCGCACAGCATGTATCAATATATCCTGTTGAAATGGCAACAGCACCCAAGGACTTCCCCGAAGCATAAACAGGCACACTAAATCAGTACTAATCTCCAATATATGGAGACTTTCCCGATCTTTCACCAATTTTAGCATCACTTCCATGATCATAAATATCGTTCAACGGGATGACAGGCAATCATTGAATACTGACCTAACAACTCCCCAGCATATGCTGGCGTCCCACTACACGACTGGTAAGAGATACCAATCGGGTTTAGGAATCCAGCATATGCTGCTTTGTTCACAGACCTGTTCGATGAGAGAATTATCCAACCCATTAGGTATAGGATATATCAGTCTTTAAACCAACACGTCTCCCCGCGATTTTGGGTATTAAACCACAACCACTACGTGGATCCCGAAGGAATCTCAACCAACTGACCAGCCAGGACATAGTCCTGCGGGCAACTGGCCACCCGTAGTGCCGGATTATATGGTGCTCAGGTTAGACCTCAATCATTCTGAGGCGGCAAAGTAAAGGTATTGGTAGCATCTCTTTACCCCGGGATTGCAAAACACCATGATGGACATTTCATCATGGAAACGTGCCCGGGGGGGGGGGAGTTAAGCTATATCCGTTTGTCTGGCTGTCCATGTAAGCCTTGTAGCAATTTTTAATACAGTTGGATGATATTTGTTACACGCACCTTTTTGGGCCTAGCACGAACCATATTGCAAATGGTTCAAATCGGCCCATTATTTCATCCAACCCCTCATACAACAGAACTATAACATAAAAGACCCCTCCTTGAACTCATAATTATGTTAAGGTCTCCCTCAGAAAATTATATCGCGATGAACTTCAGCAGAAATACATAAATGTTATATAAATATAAATTTATTCACAAAATTTTTTTCGGGATCGTTTCGTATTTGCCTCTAGCCCCCACATAAACACTCTTTCAGAGTTTTTCGTCATTAAGTTTCTTAAATATATCGGAAACAAGGTTACATTGAAGATAAATACTTTATTATGACAAATAAATCATATGGTTTATTTGTCTCAATTCTGTTTCCAACTTGTAGAGAAATTTTGAATCATTTTCTTATTTTTACACAATTTTCTGATTAAACAATTTTTTAAAAAGAACTAAACGAAATTCTGTATTTAAAAGTTAATTGACAGAAATTTGCCAATGACACTTTTCAAATAATGATTTTATTCTCGAAATCATTAAAAATCAACTTAACATGTATCTAATTAGTTAGTGCAGAGTATAAAAGTAACTCAATAAATAAATTCATAAATACAGGCAAAAGTGGATATACATAAACTAGTATGATCCCAAAAAATGTACTTAAGAAGGAAAACATTCTAAAAATATAATATTAATAATTTTTACTGACAACTCTGTTTTTGCAATCTCCCTACTAAATATATTTAGCACATTTTATATTGAAATTATTGTATCCAATACCTTTAACAGAACATATTCGATTTGCACAAATCTATTATATGCGAGTATTTAATATTGTTGGCGCATTTTAATTGTAAGTTTTGTATTCCAAATACAAATTCATTTCTGTTATATTAATTCGACAAGTTGTATGAGTATTATTCTATAAGTATGTTAACAATAATTGGTATCATGGAATTAGTAGGTCTACAAGTGCTGCTGATTAAAGTGTAGTGTTGTACAATAAATTGGTTGATGTGTTGTGTATATCTCATTGCATATATTGAATATAAATGGTTGGTACTTGAAGGAAATAAATACTAAATGGAATTTGCTACTATGGAAAAATATACAAATAAATTGTAATGAATAATTAAAATGGTGGCAAAAATTTGTTCCATTATACTTACAGTTTTATAAAGAGGATTTTTTATATGGAATTAAATAAAATTTTAGTTTTACTAAATTTTACAAAAAAAAAAGAACTGAACAAGAACTGAACTAGAACTGAACTAGAACTGAACTAGAACTGAACTAGAACTGAACTAGAACTGAACTAGAACTGAACTAGAACTGAACTAGAACTGAACTAGAACTGAACTAGAACTGAACTAGAACTGAACTAGAACCGAACTAGAACTGAACTAGAACTGAACTAGAACTGAACTAGAACTACATAGAACTAAAAATATCATATTAAAATAAAATTTGTTAAAAATTTACATTAGAATTGGAAAAATTAAAAACCAAAATATAATACATAAGTTTTCCACCAACATTGTCCTTTTATAAACATATATATTATCGTTTTGAAACTGATGTAATATACATCCTCCTTTCAACCTAGCCTAACAACAATTTCTCTATCCCCTTGTTCTAAAGACGGAAATTACACCAACAATAATGTCAAAACTACAAAATCTCCAACACTTCCTAAAACATTTTAATAACACCTCCTCATAAAAGTGTTGTAATCCACATAAATTGAAATGCCACAAAACATACATTTATTTTTTGAATAATAACTCTACTCATATCAAGATCCTTGTTGTATTACCAGTTTGATTAACCACTTCCACACCTCCCCTTTTCAATAACTTAAAAAAACATATTTACCAAAAAAAATCCGATTTCAAAAACATTATTCAATTTTGTAACAACAAAATCAAAAGTGAATGCGGAAGTACATGGAAATAAAAATAAAAATAACCAAAACCATTAACAAACACAAACACCGCACCAACACCAACAACATTCAATTTACTTTTCTAATAAATGCAAATTAAATATTATGCGCCAAGTTTTTATAAACTTGTTAAATGGAAAAATCAATCGTCTAACATTATTCAAGTGCGAATACAACAACATCATCAAAGGCAATAGCAACAACATATCAACGTCAAGTATGTAGTACTAACTGGCAAACGAGTGGAGCCAAGCCAAGCTAGCAACTGCATGAGTATTTCTCTATAAAAATGTTAGTAGAAATGCCAGCACCAGTAGCAAGTAGTTATAGTAAATAGTTGCATTGGTTGTGGAAGTAGTTTTTGGTACTACGACGTTAAATAGAGGCCGGTACAACAACGCCTTTTACTGCCACTGTCACAGTCAATTGCTTTGCTTTTCATTGCAAATGCATTGCATTGCATTTGCCTTTTATGCTTACTTGCTTGACTACCTAAATGACTGACTGACTGACTAATACTTGAATAAATGACTGACTGTTTGTCTTGATGGCTGTTTGGAATATTTGCCGTTTTCTAAGTTAAAAAGACAGATAGTCTTCCCGCCTGCCAGTCTGCCTTTCTTACCAGCATGTTAGCACTACTATGACTTGCATTCATAGTCAATCTTTAGTCAATAGTATGCCGCAGTGTATACATGTTGATATGCATTGATTATTTGCTGCTGATTAATCGAGCATGCGTATGTTACACATGTAACTCCACATTTTATAGTTTGTATAAGGTAACAAACAACATTATTTTAAATACAGATCATAAAAAGAATAAAAACTTTAAATAAGGGGAAGTAACTTATACATTTAGAGTTATGTGCCAAATAATTAAGTTTGCCTTTACGGGCTTAGGGAGGAAATGGATTATTTAAATAATTGCCAGGTTTTTTTATCTCTTTGGTTTTCTGGTATTTGAATAATTATTTAAGGAAATACCAGAAATACAAATGTCAATGATTCTGTTGTTGAGTTGAAGATGCGGCTTAAGGTTAATTCTATGTTAGAACCTAGACCTGAACAAGAACTGAACTAGAAATTAACTAGAACTGAACTAGAACTGAACTAGACCTGAACTAGAACTGAACTAGAACTGAACTAGAACTGAACTAGAACTGAACTAGAACTGAACTAGAACTGAACTAGAACTGAACTAGAACTGAACTAGAACTGAACTAGAACTGAACTAGAACTGAACTAGAACTGAACTAGAACTGAACTAGAACTGAACTAGAACTGAACTAGAACTGAACTAGAACTGAACTAGAACTGAACTAGAACTAAACAAGAACTGATCTAGAACTAAACTAGAACTAAAACTGAACTAGAACGGAACTACAACTGAACTAGAACTATAGCAATTTCAATCATATAGCAAGAAAAAGCGCTCCCCTGGTTTCTCCTATAAGTACGTGAGCCACTTTTTATCTAAATGCTGAATACAAGGATATACATAAGGAGTTAAATTTTCGCTTATAATTTTCCCCAAATGAATTTAATAATTTAATTCCCTGTTTTGATTTCCTATATATTTTTAATATATTATCGCAAAAAAGCACCTTTGATTAAGTGGTTTGGTTTGTTGAATTTGAACTGCGCATAGTTTTAGATTGCAAAATTTTGACTCAGTTGGATGCAATTACACACAAAACTACGCATTAAAGGCGTTTATGATTCATATTGCTGAAATAGACAAAGCTTGTTATATATTAAATTAATGAACATTTTGCTAAGGCGTTCAAGTATCTAGGGAGATGAAAAATATATACACACGTTTATACCCATTGTAGATATGGATTCAATCTAGGCCTAAACACATTGAATAATGCAATTGAAATGTTTTGTTTAACTAAATACCGTTGAATGTGATTGAGTGTGTGTATGATTCAGTGCACTTGTAGTCATTTTGTATTCGGATATGAGTGACAAGTTATTGAATTTAAATCATTTATAATTATTGCTTTGATTTTTTAAGTATAATCATTCAATATTAAATGCGTTTAGTTTTTTTTTCACAGACCTTAGATTTTTTTCCTTGTTTAGCTTTATTTGTTTTAGTTACGTTTTTTTATTTTGTTTTAAATTGCTTTTGATTTTTTTTTCGAGTGTAAGGTTACAACATTGACAATGAATTTTATATATATTTTTTTTCGTTTTTTATAGCATTGCGTTTTGTGGCAATTATATAATCGCTGCATGTGTACAAGTGCGCCTGCGTATGTTTGTTTGAATTATGTATGTTTTCCGGTACACAAATTGTAGTGTAACAAAATCGTGCTTTTAAGAGACGTTTATAGTGTTTTGTATTGAATTAGTTATTGAAACGTTTAATTGATGTTTTTTCGAGATGTTATGAAAAGTTTATTGAATTTTTTTGTAAAAAACCTTTAGATTTTTAGGAGAATTAGAGTTATTTTTTTTGCGAATTAATTTAAATTGAAAGGCTTCTACTTTAAAGAAGGCTAGATTTTTACTACCTTTCTAAAAAGAGTACCAGAATTTAGAAATGTAGTAAAAATGTGTAGAAAATGTGATTTTGGTACCTTTATTAGTCCTTAATTCCATTAATTGAACATTGAACGCAACGTAGGATAACAATAGGCTCGAAATGGATCCTTAGTCCAACGCATTGGCTTTGTAAAAGTGTAACTAACCAATTTATACACTTTTATATCCGGTGGATTACTTTGTACAAAAAGTATAATGTTGCTTGGTTGCAAGTGGAGCATGAAACACTACATCGAACAGAAGCTCTATAAATTATGCTGGACATTCCTCTGATCGAAATACGGGGCCAAAGTTACTTCCGTCAAATTATTAATGTTTTCTAAATATATTGGATAATTATATACTAGACGTGACCGATTACATACCGGAAATAGAAAATGCGGAAACTGTGAGACATTGGTCCATGAAGAAGATCGTTGCCAAGCAGAACATTGAAGAAAACAGCTTCGCAAATATGTTGTCTCACAACGGATCTAGGCATTTCAAGAAAACAATATATTTTACTTGGGTTATGGAGATATAGGTAGTATATCTAATATTTTATGGGCTGGCATCATCAAGACCATCTAGCATCTCCGAATGAATAATTTCGAAGTTAGTATGATACTGCTTACTCTTAGTGGACACATAGGTTTACGAGCACAGAAATAGCCCATTGCAAAAATGGTTTCAGACAATGTTATTAAAAAGCTTTAAACGAAATTAGATCCAAGAGTTTCGTTATTCCAGACAGTAAATGCCGGAAACACTGATTGGAAAATTCTAGGAATTCAATTAGAATTTCTGAATATTGGACGATAATTTCCAAACTATTCTAAAATGGAGCATACAACAGGACCTGTTTACGACCCTATAAAGTCTATATATTTTGGATCCTTATAGATAGCGGAGGTGATTAAGCTTTGTCCGTCTGTTTGTCTGTCTGTCCGCCTGTGTGTTTGTTGAAATCAGTTTTTAGAGGAGCCCAGATATCGGCGAGGTCCGAATCTTCAATAATCGCTATTTAAAATCACAAAAATCGGTCCATAAATACCAAAGATATGAGCAAAAATCCGAGACAACCTCTGAAAATTTCATCAAAAATTGAGTTTTTTTTGATTTATGCTCAAACAGAAATTGCAAAAAACAAAAACAAAATACATAATCATACGGTACATTTGATTATTGTACTCTTGTTTATATAAGAGCGAGAGCAGCAGAGTAAGGGTAGATGAGCGAAAGCAGCACTAGTGTGTTGTTATTGGCTAGAAACATGGCTGAAGTAAGAAGACATAAACGGGAACTTTTGGTACTTTTTCGGTTTTTAAAAGGTACTTTTTGAGTTTTCTATAGTAATAAAGCCATAAACATGAAATTAAGTATGTAGAGCTCGGATTAGACGAGGACAATTCAATGGTGATTTTTTGGTACTTTTTCGTTCTGTAAAAGGTACTTTTTGAATTTTCTATAATATTGAACCTAAAAAACCTGAAATTAAATATGTATAGTCGAAATTAAGTGAGAACCGGAAAAAGTGAACTTTTTGGTACTTTTTTTTTTTTTTAAAAAGGTACTTTTTGAATTTTTTCTAATACTGAACCTAAAAATATGAAATTAAGTATGTAGAGTCGGAATTAAGTTAGAACCCATAAAAGAGAACTTTTTGGTACTTTTTCATTTTTCAAAGAGTACTTAGACAAAAATAAATCAATAGAGATTTTTGGTACTTATTCGTTCTGCAAAAGGTACTTATTGAATTTTCTATAATAATGAACCTAGAAACATGAAATGAACCTATTCAAAAACAAAAAAAAAAGTACCAAAAACTTTTTTGTTTTTTAATTGGGTATGTAGAGTCTAAATTAGGTGAGAACCCATAAAAGGGAACTTTTGGGTACTTTTTCGTTTTTCAAAAGGTACTTTTTTATTTTTTATCATATTGGATCTAGAAACATGAATTTAAGCAAGTTGAGCCCGAATAAAGTGATGTAAAAGAAAAGTTTTTGTACTGACTGTTTTTTAACACACCAAGGTGAAGGGTATATAAGATATATAGAATATAGAACTCTTACTTGTTTTATTTCCGATGATTATAGTCTCTAATCTCATTGGATCATAATCAAATGATCTTAAAATTTTCAATATAAAAAAGCCATCAACAGACATTTTAAACCAAAAAACCTTAAATCATAATCGTGCCTGTCCATAAATTGCATTTCCAAAAAAAAAAAAATTAACTGATTTACACTTTTCCGTGTTTAGAAGACAAAAAATAATTCACATAATAAATTATGGTGGACACTTTTTAAACAACTTATGACAGACACCAACAAATATTTCCACTTGCAGCTGAAAACTGTTAGTTATAATAAAAACGGTAGTATTAGTAACAAACTGGTGTAGGCTTTTTTTCCATATTTTTTTTACACATTTTACCACTGATTTTCTTTTTTTTTTTGTAACTATTTCTACGCACTCGTTTATTGTGTGACAACGAACGGCCTTCAGTAAAAGGCAAGGTTACAAATATTGTACTCATATTTTATTTATTACAGTTGGTGGTATGCTTATTGTAGATGTTGTTGTTGTAATCACTTTTATTCATATTTATGTTGTACCATAAAAGTAGTTGGACGGAGGGACGTACGGATAGACAGACAGCTTAACTGTGTTGAATTTTTATAGTTTTGGTCAACCGGCATATTAAATTTATATAGACTCGCATTTTTATATCGTTACATATGCAGGCTGTGGCATACCTTCATCACTTCTATATGCCGTTGGCTGTAGTAACACTACCATTACCATCAATATTTCTACTACTAGCTGCACTCTAGTCACCTGTTATAAACGCATTTTAATTCACTTGCATTTTTATACGTTTGTTGTTGTTTTTTTGCTATTTTGTACAACAGTCAAAAAAATATAAATCGTTTTATGTTTAATGTGTTTAAGTGCACTTTTTTCCATCTAAAAACAAAAACAAGAGTCATTAAACTATAGACTCTACAGATATACATAACGTTAATGTATATTTATGAACAGTATGTGAACAAAGTGTTCTGACAATTTAGTTTGAAGAGTAAACTATAGACTAGACTATAGACTAGACTATAGACTAGACTATAGACTAGACTATAGACTAGACTATAGACTAGACTATAGACTAGACTATAGACTAGACTATAGACTAGACTATAGACTAGACTATAGACTAGACTATAGACTAGACTATAGACTAGACTATAGACTAGACTATAGACTAGACTATAGACTAGACTATAGACTAGACTATAGACTAGACTATAGACTAGACTATAGACTAGACTATACAGACTAGACTATAGACTAGACTATAGACTAGACTATAGACTAGACTACAGACTAGACTATAGACTAGACTATAGACTAGACTATAGACTGGACTATAGACTAGACTATAGACTAGACTATAGACTAGACTATAGACTAGACTATAGACTAGACTATAGACTAGACTATAGACTAGACTATAGACTAGACTATAGACTAGGCTATAGACTAGACTATAGACTAGACTATAGACTAGACTATAGACTAGACTATAGACTAGACTATAGACTAGACTATAGACTAGACTATAGACTAGACTATAGACTAGACTATAGACTAGACTATAGACTAGACTATAGACTAGACTATAGACTAGACTATAGACTAGACTATAGACTAGACTATAGACTAGACTATAGACTAGACTATAGACTAGACTATAGACTAGACTATAGACTAGACTATAGACTAGACTATAGACTAGACTATAGACTAGACTATAGACTAGACTATAGACTAGACTATAGACTAGACTATAGACTAGACTATAGACTAGACTATAGACTAGACTATAGACTAGACTATAGACTAGACTATAGACTAGACTATAGACTAGACTATAGACTAGACTATAGACTAGACTATAGACTAGACTATAGACTAGACTATAGACTAGACTATAGACTAGACTATAGACTAGACTATAGACTAGACTATAGACTAGACTATAGACTAGACTATAGACTAGACTATAGACTAGACTATAGACTAGACTATAGACTAGACTATAGACTAGACTATAGACTAGACTATAGACTAGACTATAGACTAGACTATAGACTAGACTATAGACTAGACTATAGACTAGACTATAGACTAGACTATAGACTATAGACTATAGACTAGACTAGACTATAGACTAGACTATAGACTAGACTATAGACTAGACTATAGACTAGACTATAGACTAGACTATAGACTAGACTATAGACTAGACTATAGACTAGACTATAGACTAGACTATAGACTAGACTATAGACTAGACTATAGACTAGACTATAGACTAGACTATAGACTAGACTATAGACTAGACTATAGACTAGACTATAGACTAGACTATAGACTAGACTATAGACTAGACTATAGACTAGACTATAGACTAGACTATAGACTAGACTATAGACTAGACTATAGACTAGACTATAGACTAGACTATAGACTAGACTATAGACTAGACTATAGACTAGACTATAGACTAGACTATAGACTAGACTATAGACTAGACTATAGACTAGACTATAGACTAGACTATAGACTAGACTATAGACTAGACTATAGACTAGACTATAGACTAGACTATAGACTAGACTATAGACTAGACTATAGACTAGACTATAGACTAGACTATAGACTAGACTATAGAATAGACTATAGACTAGACTATAGACTAGACTATAGACTAGACTATAGACTAGACTATAGACTAGACTATAGACTAGACTATAGACTAGACTATAGACTAGACTATAGACTAGACTATAGACTAGACTATAGACTAGACTATATACTAGACTATAGACTAGACTATAGACTAGACTATAGACTAGACTATATACTAGACTATAGACTAGACTATAGACTAGACTATAGACTAGACTATAGACTAGACTATAGACTAGACAGTAGACTAGACTATAGACTAGAATAGATTGTAGACTAGAATAGACTGTAGACTAGACTGTAGACTAAACTATAGACTTGAATAGACTGTAGACTGGACTATAGACTAGAATAGACTGTAGACTAAACTATAGACTAGAATAGACTATAGACTAGACTATATACTATAGACTAGGCTATACTCTAGACTATAGACTAGTCTATTGACCAGACTAAATACTAGACTATATTCTAGATTATTATACTTGTATATTATAGGGTTTATTAAAGACTAGTGTAGAGTTTAGGATGCAGACTTCAACCGCTTTGAAAATGATGACATTGGACAAAATACTTTATTGATACACTGTACTTATAGACATGTATAGTTTACCATCACACATGCATTTGTAAGCACTTTATATGTTTAGTTGTATTAGTAATTCAGTTTATATGTAGTATAAGTGGTATTCTCTTGTTGTTACTCATACATAAATAAGTTATTTATGCACTTAATGCCAGTGATGGGCAAAACGTTAGTATGTTTGTAAAACAAAGTAATTATTAGGATTATAATAACAAATTAACTAGATACAAATATTGTTAATTATAGGAATTATTAAGATGAACTACTTAATACATTTTCATTGCCTTTAACTCTTAGCTACCAATTAAAATTGCCCATAACTGTTTCATATTATACAACCAAAGTAGGTACATTTATATATATATGTATGTGAGTTTGCATTATACATATGAGAATTTTGTGCGTATTTTTTTTTTCTTTATGCGTTTATGCATTACGTGCATTTCGCATTGCGGACGTAAATAGTTGTTGCAGTATTTTTTTCCGCAATTTTTGTAGTATTTTGGCATTTATATTATATTTTATTTCCAGTTAAACGCATTTTTTCGAGTACATTTTGCTTTATGGAAGTAGTGGCTGTGGTATTTATTTATTTATTTTATTTTTTTGCTGTGTTCACATTGATAAACTGGCAAGTTCAACCGGTATTTTTTGTTTGTTATTGTTTCAGTTTTTATTACTTTTAATACAGTTTAGTTCTCCTTTTTTGTTGGTGAGTATTATAATTTATGTTTTTTGTTTGTGTATATTTAGTTTAAAATATTATTTAATCTTAACCCTTCCGCTTTCTTTGAGGGTCATTGCAGGTTTCCCTAGTATAAGTAATGTTTGAGGCAATTTTTTCTTAAATGACTACGATATGTTTTAAACTAATTTTACTCAAAAACAACTAAAGATTTCAATAAGAAGCTGCTGCCTCAACACACACCCAAGAAGTGCTTCTCTTAGAAGAGTCAAAGCCTTAAGGCAAAACACTTAAAGAGTTTCATTAATAATTTGTTTGATGTTAAAATTTCGTTTGTGTGATTTTATTTAATTTCTATTTTTTTTTTTTTTTTTTGTTATTTAAGTCAATATTTGTTTAATTAAATTTCAGTTAAAATTCTTAAGCATATTTTTTCTTCTTAATTATCGTGTTCTGTAATTAATTCTAGACAAACAAAAGCGTCTAATACCACAAAAAAAACATGAACTCAATTTATGACTTCACATATTTGAAGATATATTACGTTCCTATTGACTGGCTTCCGCATGTCATACTTCTCTCCAGAAGTGTTTTTGTTTGACTTGATGGAAGAAAAGAAAAAATAAGTAACAAACAAAAAAAGTATTATATTTGGTACTTGTGCAATGTTTCTTATCATAACTGAAACATGATTATACTTTTCAATATGCTGCTTAACAATAACGTATAATATTTGGGGTAAGAATTTTTCAAGTTGTCATAATTTTACAAATCAAATCTGCTCTATTGTGGAAAAGAAGCATACATTTTTAATTGCCAGAAACATAGAAAAACATAACAATTGTATTATTTTTACTATTTTCTAGTCTATAGTCCAGTCTATAGACCAGTCTATAGTTTAGTCTATAGTCTAGTCTAATCTTTAGTCTAGTCTAGTCTATAGTCTAGTCTATAGTCTAGCCTATAGTCTAGCCTATAGTCTAGTCTATAGTCTAGTCTATAATCTAGTCTATAATCTAGTCTATAGTCTAGTCTATAGTCTAGTCTATAGTCTAGTCTATAGTCTAGTCTATAGTCTAGTCTATAGTCTAGTCTATAGTCTAGTCTATAGTCTAGTCTATAGTCTAGTCTATAGTCTAGTCTATAGTCTAGTCTATAGTCTAGTCTATAGTCTAGTCTATAGTCTAGTCTATAGTCTAGTCTATAGTCTAGTCTATAGTCTAGTCTATAGTCTAGTCTATAGTCTAGTCTATAGTCTAGTCTATAGATTAGTCTATAGTCTAGTCTATAATCTAGTCTATAGTCTAGTCTATGGTCTAGTCTATAGTCTAGTCTATAGTATAGTCTATGGTATAGTCTATAGTCTAGTCTATAGTCTAGTGTATAGTCTAGTATATAGTCTAGTCTATAGTCTAGTCTATAGTCTAGGCTATAGTCTAGTCTATAGTCTAGTCTATAGTCTAGTCTATAGTCTAGTCTATAGTATAGTCCATAGTCTAGTCCATAGTCTAGTCTATAGTCTAGTCTATAGTCTAGTCTGTAGTCTAGTCTATAGTCTAGTCTATAGTCTAGTCTATAGTCTAGTCTATAGTCTAGTCTATAGTCTAGTCTATAGTCTAGTCTATAGTCTAGTCTATAGTCTAGTCTATAGTCTAGTCTATAGTCTAGTCTATAGTCTAGTCTATAGTCTAGTCTATAGTCTAGTCTATAGTCTAGTCTATAGTCTAGTCTATAGTCTAGTCTATAGTCTAGTCTATAGTCTAGTCTATAGTCTAGTCTATAGTCTAGTCTATAGTCTAGTCAATAGTCTAGTCTATAGTCTAGTCTATAGTCTAGTCTATAGTCTAGTCTATAGTCTAGTCTATAGTCTAGTCTATAGTCTAGTCTATAGTCTAGTCTATAGTCTAGTCTATAGTCTAGTCTATAGTCTAGTCTATAGTCTAGTCTATAGTCTAGTCTATAGTCTAGTCTATAGTCTAGTCTATAGTCTAGTCTATAGTCTAGTCTATAGTCTATTCTATAGTTTAGTCTATAGTCTAGTCTATAGACTAGTCTATAGTCTAGTCTATAGTCTAGTCTATAGTCTAGTCTATAGTTTGGTCTATAGTCTAGTCTATAGTCAAGTCTATAGTTTGGTCTTTAGTCAAGTCTATAGTTTGGTCTATAGTCTAGTCTATAGTCTAGTCTATAGTCTAGTCTATAGTCTAGTCTATAGTCTAGTCTATAGTCTAGTCTATAGTCTAGTCTATAGTCTAGTCTATAGTCTATTCTATAGTCTAGTCTATAGTCTAGTCTATAGTCTAGTCTATAGTCTAGTCTATAGTCTAGTCTATAGTCTAGTCTATAGTCTAGTCTATAGTCTAGTCTATAGTCTAGTCTATAGTCTAGTCTATAGTCTAGTCTATAGTCTAGTCTATAGTCTAGTCTATAGTCTAGTCTATAGTCTAGTCTATAGTCTAGTCTATAGTCTAGTCTATAGTCTATTCTATAGTCTAGTCTATAGTCTAGTCTTTAGTCTAGTCTATAGTCTAGTCTATAGTCTAGTCTATAGTCTAGTCTATAGTCTAGTCTATAGTCTAGTCTATAGTGTAGTCTATAGTCTAGTCTATAGTCTAGTCTATAGTCTAGTCTATAGTCTAGTCTATAGTCTAGTCTGTAGTCTAGTCTATAGTCTAGTCTGTAGTCTAGTCTATAGTCTAGTCTATAGTCTAGTCTATAGTCTATTGTCTAGTCTATAGTCTAGTCTATAGTCTAGTCTATAGTCTAGTCTATAGTCTAGTCTATAGTCTAGTCTATAGTCTAGTCTATAGTCTAGTCAATAGTCTAGTCTATAGTCTAGTCTATAGTCTAGTCTATAGTCTAGTCTATAGTCTAGTCTATAGTCTAGTCTATAGTCTAGTCTATAGTCTAGTCTATAGTCTAGTCTATAGACTATTCTTTAGTCTAGTTTATAGTCGAAACTATATAGTCTTCTTTATATGGAGATCTCATAGCACTTAGAACATTTATTTCCACAATAGAGCTTAATCCATCATATTCTTTTTTTCCAATCATCAATTACTTAAGTAAATCTTTATAAAATTGATGTTTTTTGTTGTTGTTTATTTTAGACTTCCCTTCCTCTCACTTCACAAACAATAACATTTAAACATCGATAGAGATACACGTACCCAAAGCCAGTTATTTTTTCAAAGCAACATGAACTAAGAACGATGAGATGTAGCAAAAATTGTTGAAAATATATAGAAATTGAAGTGATGATCAGGCTAAAATCAAATAAAGTTGAAATATATTTTACTAGGCTGATTGATTTATTTGTACAAATGTTCATCATTATCATCATAAAGATGATATTTAATAAAACAAAATTAAAAGCTAAGAGAAAAAATCGGAAATTCTTAAAAAAAATAATAGAAAAGGCTTGTTTTATAAAGATAAGTAAACTAAAGTGAATTCAATGAATATTAAATGTGAATGAACACAATTTAGTCGTCTAACAACAACTGGAGGAAAAAAACAGCAAACGCATTATAAATCTTGTGATTTGTAATGGCACACGACATAAAGTTGCTGATGTTATTGTTGCCTGTATTAGCTGAACAATAAACTTAAACATAACAATTGTCATAATCATCAACGTCATTGTCGTCATCATAAGCAGAAGCAGCAACATCGTTTGTACTTATTCGTACTCGTAAATGTTGATGATACTCAACGTATTATGTAATTGAATTTAATTTGAGATAAAAGCACAAAATATATTATTATTATTATTATTATGAAAAAAAAACGTAAACGAAATGAAAACATTTTTATTGTGTAAAAAACAATAAAGACTGATACGAACTCAAAATAATTTAATAATCCTAAAGGTAGATTTACAAGTTGGAATTGCATGTGTGAGGTATTTAATACAAATTGGGTCATTTTTTTTTTGAATTAAAAAAACAGGGAATTGTAATGAAAAAATCTATACTTAATTTTTTTTTCTATAGTTTCACTTTATTTCTACTTTAACTATTTGTGGAAGTAGAAAATTTATTAAATTTTTTTAAGACTTAATCGTTTAAGTTGTTTATTTATCTTTAAAACCTGAAAGACATTGAAAATTTTCCGAAATAATATCAATCATACGTAACGTATTACCATTAAAACCTGAAGTACAACTGAACTAGAACTGAACTAGAACTGAACTAGAACTGAACTAGAACTGAACTAGAACTGAACTAGAACTGAACTAGAACTGAACTAGAACTGAACTAG
>NC_060950.1:60016146-60019355 GCF_022045245.1 Lucilia cuprina | reverse complement strand
TTTTTCAATCCCGGTCAGATTGGAGGTATTGGGCCCTCTTTATACCCCGGGAATGCAATAACACCAAGGCGGAGGTCTTCGCCAAGGTAACATGCCCCCGGGGGGATCTCTCGCCGAAGAGTTTAATTTAATAGAATTCAATTTTAAAATCTCTCAGATGGCTTTTGATCACATTTTGTATGGCATGACAATAGTTTTGTTCTAAGCCATTTAAACTTCAAATCCCCATGTATTGCTATCTATCGCCTCACTTAAACATACAAACATTTTGATAATGCTTTTATAGTACGTAAGTTAGCTAACTAAAGAAACGTTCACATTGATTCAATATTGGAGAAAACCATGTCATCTCTATTTTTTATAACTAACTTTTCAGTGATTTTACAAAACTTTTATTAGAGTAATTAAAAATTATTATATTTATAGTGGCCATTCAAAAATTATAATTTCGATCTCGTTGTGTTTTTCATCACTGTGAACCGTTCCTTAACACACATGCAATTGTAATAGTCTGCCATTATTTGTCTTCCATATTGAAACTGGTGTCATTTTCATTGTGTAGGTGTGTCAATCAATTTTGAAAAGATGAACATAAAAAAACTTGTAACAACTTGGATGACTCTGGCAATGATTACCCACGATAAGAAGACATGCTATACATAAGTGTGGATTTTAGAAGTCTATGTCTATGTATTTACGCTGTATGGATGCGTCTCGTGCTTTTCGTTTTTAGTTTTGAAATGACATCTTTTAAGCCGTTGATGAAGATGATGAGGTAGATGAATATTATGGTTTTTTATTCGTTGCGCAACTTAAAAAAACTGAAAATGTTATCTACAGCATGAATTTAGCATTATAAAAGTAGAATTTTAGCCCTGTTCATATATGGTAGTAATACTTATATGCAGACATATTTACGAAGTATTTATATTTAATTTTTTTTTATAAATTGCAGCCTCTTGCAAACTTTGCAAAAGAAAACCAAGACTTTTCTTATCGGTTTCTATCCACTTTGTAGCCTTAAATATTCAAAAATATTTAGCCACTTAAAATAACCTCTTAAGTAACATGACTATAGAGCCGTAAATATTTTAATACAAGCTCTTCATACTATTTTTGATCAAATGATCAGATATTTTGATCAAATGATCAGATTAGTAATTGCTGTAAAGAGCTTAAAAAATACTTGTTCTACTTTTACTATAAAAATGAAAAGTTTGCAACCTTCTGCCTTTAGAATCTTTCAATAAAGCATTATATCCGCTATTGGATTATGGTGGTACTGTCGTATCAAACTAAATAAAAATTTACCACAATCATATCGTAGACTCAATAGAGGGTCTTTATATATGAAAGGCAGCACTTTAAGAGAATGGAATCTGTATAGAAAACATGAAGTTCTAGTTCAATTCTAGTTCAGTTCTAGTTCAGTTCTAGTTCAGTTCTAGTTCAGTTCTAGTTCAGTTCTAGTTCAGTTCTAGTTCAGTTCTAGTTCAGTTCTAGTTCAGTTCTAGTTCAGTTCTAGTTCAGTTCTAGTTCAGTTCTAGTTCAGTTCTAGTTCAGTTCTAAAAAATATTTTCAAATAGTTTCGGTAAAATGTTTGATAATTTTAATGGATCTAATACCTTTCCATATCTGGCTATATAGCTTTAATAGGGTGTATGTCTGTTGGTAGTATACAATAATACAGCTACCATGTCATGACATCGTTTAAAGCCAAAGAAACGTCAAAAATAATGTCTGTGTTGTGTTATTGTAATTTTTTGTTATTTCTGCTGCTGTTACAAAGGAAAAATAGCAATAAGACGAAACGACGACGAAAAAAAAGGTTAATCGTTGTAGTTCCAACGTTACATGCCACTAATCAAGTTATTTTTATCGAATATACTGAGTACTTTAAAGCAAAAGTAGAGTACTTTGGCAGTTAAAAGAAATCAAAATGTTATTGAGACTTTTTTAGAGCCAGACAGACGAACAAAATAAATAAAAAGGGACAATTTAGCAATTTGTAATAAAGACTCAAAGAAGGTTTGTTCTTTCTTTTTTTTTTTTTTTGTTGCGATATTGCTTAAATTTAATGACCACTTATTATGATCGAAGTATTGAAAAATATTTGCGTGTTGAAAACAGTTTATGAAGAATATTTAATAATAAAGTTGTGAAATCAATAAAGCTTTTAAGTTTATCTTGAGATAGAATACAAATTGTGGTAGGAATAAGAAACCAGCACGATATTTCTTCAAGTTAAAATCCATTTCAAATTGTTTAATTTATTATAGAAAATTTTACTTATTTAATTTATCATTTATTTGTTTTAAACTTGTTTTCTAGTATTCTTTGTTTGAATTTTTCTAGTGTTTTTTTCTACTTACAAATAAAATTTTGTGTTTGGACTTCTTAAATCTAGTTTTATTAAAAAAAAAGATAATTCAATGAATTTGTTTTAAATTTGTATAGTTTTGTATACAATTGTTTTTGTTTATGTTTTTTATATGCTTATTGTTTATTTTTACATATTTTAATTTTGTATTTTATTTTTGAAAGTTTAATAATTTGTTTATTCGATAAAAAAGAATATTTATTTTGCAATACAAATAATAAATGATTCTTGTAGTTTTTAAATTTTTTTTATAAATATTTGTTTAAAAATAGATTGTGAAATGTTTGAGTTATTAGGAGTATGGGTTGGGTATTATATGGTTAAGAATTTATTATTCGAATTCTTTTGTTTAAGGAGAATATTAGTTGAAAGGTATGAATATATAAAACCGGTTAAGAGCTCAACCCTTAAAGTGTGAAGAAAGCGATAAGAAATTATTATATTGGAGTCTCGACAAGTGCTTCAAACTTGGGAATACGTCACGCATGATTGATATTAATTAACCCTATTTACGCTAAACTCTTTATGAATATGACTTCTCAATACACTTTTTTAGTTAGTTAGTTAGCTAGTTAGTAAGTAAGTTAGTTAGTTAGTTAGTTAGTTAGTTAGTTAGTTAGTTAGTTAGTCAGTGAGTTAGTCAGTGAGTTAGTTAGTTAGTTAGTTAGTTCAGTTCTAGTTCAACTCCAGTTATAGTTTAATTCTGGTTCAGTTCAAGTTCTTTCTAGTTAAGTTCTAGTTCAGTTCTAGTTCAGTTCTAGTTCAGTTCTAGTTCAGTTCTAGTTCAGTTCTAGTTCAGTTCTAGTTCAGTTCTAGTTCAGTTCTAGTT
>NC_060950.1:60012055-60016046 GCF_022045245.1 Lucilia cuprina | reverse complement strand
TAGAACTGAACTAGAACTGAACTAGAACTGAACTAGAACTGAACTAGAACTGAACTAGAACTGAACTAGAACTGAACTAGAACTAGAACTGAACTAGAACTGAACTATTACTGAACAAGAATTGAACTAGAACTAAACTAGAATTGAACTAGAACTATAACTGAAAACTGAACTAAAACTGAAGTACTACATTACGATCTCTAGTCTAGCAGACTAAAACACTAACTCATACTTACCTAACAATCTATTACTTTAGTGATAGGTACATTCCCCTTCATTTTTTAACGCCAAATATCAACAATATAATTTTGTTTTTTTTTTCGAAAAAATTCATACTCATATTCAATCATTACTTCACTTCACAAAACAATAGACAAGGTGAGATATTTACAACTTCTGCTACAGCCCTTATAATACAGCAAACAGATGATTGTCATACTCAATGATTTCAAAGACAACAATAGCAACAACAACAACAAAACCAATCTAACCACACAACTATCAAGAAGCAAACATCAAGATTTTGTAATGAATCTATTCAAAAATAAAAAAAATTATAATGATTGCTTACTAATACTTAAAGAACATTGCATGTTGCCAAAAAAAATAAATAAATAAAAACAACAAGAAATCAAAATCAAACAAACCCCCAAATAACACCAGGCGGTAGTATCGGTAACTGAAACTTAGTATTATCTATACAAATCTTAATACATACATCTATAATCTAGCTATTGTATTGAAATTTGTTGAAAGGTATTGTTAAATCACATAGAAGGTAACAAGTCGATATTCAAGTTGAGTTAAGGTTTTTTCTTTGTTTTTTTAAGTAGTTTGATGTATAACTTTATAAACCAAATAGACAGTAAGAGTATAAATAATATAAAAGACAAACTTCATATAGAGACGTATGCCAAAAAAATTATTGAAAAAAAACTTAAAAAATCATAATGTTTAATTTTGTTGCTTGCTGTCTATATAATGCCAAAACATTTTCGTTTCGTTTTTATGTTTTTTTACAACTTCCCAAGAAGTAATTGCAAGATTTTAGGAAAATGATATGCACAAGACAAAGCGAAAAAAATTTAAGACAAAAATCTCGAAAATTATATGACGTTTGATACTATTAAGTCATTTTGAAACCAAAGAGAAAAATATAAAGTTGACAGTAACACATTCATTCATTACTATTGGTATTAAGAGTATGTGTGTTATAACGATGATGATGACTATCAATTAAGTTTTTAAATAATACCAAAAATTAAATAAATAATAATTATAAATATAATTAAATTTTTACGGAAGCTAAAATGTTTTGCCAACAATACCGTAATAATATTTATAAACAAAGTCATACATACACACATACATACTTATATACATAAGTAGTTATTTAAATATATACAATTCCTATTTTTAGTATTTGTTCATGCTATATAAAAAAAATAAAATGAGGATTATATAAATCGGATTTCATTTAAAGTGATATGTGGATCATGTCGTCAGTTTGTTTTTTTTTTTTTCAAATATATATAAAATATATTTTTAATGGTTTCAACTAATGTTATGTTTGTCATTTTTAAATGTTGTTATTTATTTTGAATTATTTTAAATATTTTAGTTGTAGCAACAATCAAAATGTAACGGATAATCTCTGTACATTTTGTACACGTAATGGTTCATATATACTACTTCTACTACAACTCGTATCAAACCCATTCCCAGCAGCAACTTCAAAAATTGGACTACTGTTACTTTGGGTTGCAATAAATCTTATGCGATTTTAAATGTATTGACATGTCAAACAAGAAAAAAAAGTATTTTATAATACATATACTACATGTTTAGAAATTTTTGACAATTAAATACAAAAAATAATTGTATTTTATGAAAAAAATACTGTAAAGTTGACAAGTGTGATACCCTATTTGCTTACATACTACTTTAACTTATTTCAAATTCTCACAGCCAACTAAAAGCTCGATTATAGAGAATTTTAATAAAAACACCGACAAATCGCTAGTGATCTTATCGAAATTTATAGATGAAAGGTCTTTGAGTGAGACGGCTCTAACCCACACTGACGAAAACTAGGACAATGTTAAAAATAATTACTGGGGTATGTATGACTGAATACATTTAGGAAAATATGGGCTAACCATATTGAATAATCGACTATTATATCTTTGTAGAGCTCTTTTCGTGATATTGATTGTCTCAGAGATACTTCACTGCTAAATATAATCATAGAACTGAACTAGAACTGAACTAGAACTGAACTAGAACTGAACTAGAACTGAACTAGAGCTGAACTAGAACTGAACTAGATCTGAACTAGAACTGAACTAGAACAGAACTAGAACTGAACTAGAACTGAACTAGAACTGAACTAGAACTGAACTAGAACTGAACTAGAACTGAACTAGAACTGAACTAGAACTGAACTAGAACTGAACTAGAACTGAACTAGAACTGAACTAGAATTTAACTAGAACTGAACTAGAACTCAACTAGAAATGAACTTGAACTGAACTAGAATCGAACTAAAACTGAACTACAACTGGAACTCAACTGGAACTGAACTAAAACTAAACTACAACTGAGATAGAATTCAACTATAACTGAACTACAACTGAAATAGAACTGAGCTAGAACAGGAACTGAACTACATCTGAACCTAAGGTTAAGACAACTATCACTAAATTTATGAAATACTTAAATTCTAGTTCAGAACATTAACAAGTACTTAGTTTACAATCCAGAAACTAATCTGATTATTAGTCTTCAAATGAGAATCTTTCATAATTAAAATCTCCGAATCTACCAAACGTTGTCAGGAATGTAGTCACAGTAAACATATAAACTTTTCAGATCGGATATTGTAAAGGTTATAAGATATCCCATACTATATTTGAACCTTCAGCGAATCATTCAAATTAAATTCATACCCATTATATTCCAAAGTTCCATTTTAATTTCCTTTTTAATTTAATATTTTAAATTCCTTTAAAATCATGTTTAAAATTCATTAAAAACCAAAAATCAATTTAAAATAATTTCATTCATAAAACACAACCCCAAAACAAATGCAAACAAAATTCAAGAAATAATTTCTTTCACAAAATTATTTTGTAAAAACCATAAGAAAATTATGTTTTAAAAAACAAAATTTTTCACTCTAATGCAGACAAAAACGGTCAATCAGCAACAAAAAAATGGTTAAAAAATACAAAATTTTTAAAAATTGTTAAACAAAAAATACAAATAAAAACTTACCCGTCAATGTAACATTGACATGCATTAAACCAATATGGGTTCCTATGCGAGCTGGTAATTTCTCACGCGAGAATGCTTTGTATGGTGCTATAATTGTTGTATGTGCAACATGCCATGCTGAACCGAGTCTTGTGACTATATGAAATGTATTGAAAAAAAAATTGAATATATTTTTAAATAAATAAAAAATATAAATATATAGCAACAAAATATATAAGTAATGAATAGTTCGTTAAGAAGAGTAGAAACAAAAATTGTTGTAACATAATACTTAAAAAGCTTGCTTATAAATATATAATTTAAATAGCCAAATGTGTATTATTAGTTAGAAAACAATTTATATATCATACACTTGGGAGTCTTTGAACCGTGTAGGCTATGTAAGTTGTAGCATTCTTAGCTAGACTATGGAAAAGACTATATATTATATTGAATAGTCTAAAAACTAAAATAAAGACCATAAACTTGACCATAAAGTAGATTACAACTAGACTTTAGACTAGACTAGTCTAGAACTGAACTAAACTGCACTAGAACTGAACTAGAACTGAACTAGAACTGAACTAGAACTGAACTAGAACTGAACTATAACTGAACTAGAACTGAGCTATAACTGAACTAGAACTGAACTATAACTGAACTATAACTGAACTAGAACTGAACTAGAACTGAACTAGAACTGAACTAGAACTGAACTAGAACTGAACTAGAACTG
>NC_060950.1:60010733-60011955 GCF_022045245.1 Lucilia cuprina | reverse complement strand
GTCTATAGTCTAGTCTATAGTCTAGTCTATAGTCTAGTCTATAGTCTAGTCTATAGTCTAGTCTATAGTCTAGTCTATAGTCTAGTCTATAGTCTAGTCTATATATGTGTATAGTCTGTATATGTGTTCATTTCCATTTTAGTTCCTATGCTAATAGTCTAGAGTTTACAGTTTGAAATATAGTATTGTCTATAGTTTAGTTCTGATCTATAGTTTTATCTAAAGTCAAATATATAGTCTAGTACAAAGTTCAGTCTTTAGTATAATCTCTAGAATATTCTATAAAATTGCCTATAAGTGGTCCAGTTAATCATCGTAATTTCAAATATTTGTCGAAATTCTTCTTTTTCTTAAAATGTCATTCTTTCCTCTGTTTACTTAAATATTTACATGTTACATGTTAAAATGTACCCATATTTAGAATTTATTTGGTTTTATTATTTGTTTAATTTCAAAAAATTACGGTTTGTTAGTGGAATTACATTTAAAGTTTTGTCATTTACTAAAATTTCAAGTTTTTTTTCATTAGAAAAATTTTTATAAAATATATAATTTTACTAAAAACAGAGAGTAGATATATAGATAGATAGTTTTCACACATTATGTGAATGTCATAAATTTAAAATTTTCAAATTATTGTTCAAATTTTTAATATTAGTGTTTAACACCTATAAAAATTTACTGTTTTTTTGTTCATTTATTACAGAAATTTACAACATTCTCAACCGTCACATTAAGTCTTTTTGTGGGACTAGTCATATTAAGTGAGTATAGAAATCGACAATGAAATATTATTTTTATAAAAAAATGATTTAAACCATAAATTATGTGATATTAAATATTATGTGATATTATTATTAGTTATTTAAAAACACATACATACGTGCATGATGTGAGTCTAAAACAAATTGTTAAAACTATAAGACGAATTACACCAGTGACTAGATAGACAGGAAGATATTATTTTTAAAGTCGAATCATTTGGTTTATAGACTATTCTACAGTGTAGTCTATAGTCAAGTCAGAGTACATTCTAGTTCTCAATGTAATCTGTTCTAGTTCAGTTCTAGTTGGGTACTATTTCAGTTCTAGTTTAGTTCTAGTTCAGTTCTAATTCAGTTCTAGTTCAGTTCTAGTTCTGTTCTAGTTCAGTTCTAGTTCTGTTCTAGTTCAGTTCTAGTTCAGTTCTAGTTCAGTTCTAGTTCAGTTCTAGTTCAGTTCT
>NC_060950.1:60008372-60010633 GCF_022045245.1 Lucilia cuprina | reverse complement strand
GAACTAGAACTGAACTAGAACTGAACTAGAATTGAACTAGAACTGAACTAGAACTGAACTAGAACTGAACTGGAACTGAACTAGAACTGAACTAGAACTGAACTAGAATGGAAATAAAACTCAAGTAGTAGTGAACTAGAATGATGAATTAAGAAAAACAAATTTTATTCCTAATACTTTAATTATATTCTGATGTCATTATTGTTCTTCATAACCTAAAATTTACTTTTTAAACTATATTCTGATGTCATTATTGTTCTTCATAACCTAAAATTTATTGTGAAACTAGTTTTCTGTAAAGCAATTTGTAGTTGAATGAAATCGGGGCATTCAGTTGACAACAAATTTCATTATACTAATGTAACTGTTTCTTGTGTGTAATTACACCAAACATATACATTAGGGTAATTACCAAAATATGTGCAAGATTTGGTATGAACCTTACATTTTCGATGTTGTATTAATAAATTTAAAACAATGTTCCTTATTATAACCTTTCAAATTTCAAAATATTCTAAAAAAGTTATATACCTAATACACATATTTATATATTAACAATATTATACTTATTATCCTCATAAATATTAATGGAAAAAGTAACAAGCAAATTAACAATTCAAACAGACTCACCTGTTTTCTTACACCTGGAAATATAACTAAGAAAGCAACATAGAATGTTGCAAATAATACAGATACGGCAACAATGGATACATCACCCGTTACGGGTGTGCGATTTGAAAATGAATATAGTGTGGGTCCACCATCGTCTCGAAATGCATCAAACCAACCCTTCATGCTTTGCAAACTTTATAATGCTAGAAAAAAGTGGAAGCAAAAAATTAATACAAAATTAAAACAGATGTTGTTAAACTTATAAAAAAATAGCATTTTTATGTAAATTAATTGTTTACATTTTATTATTATTATTATTTACATTGTTTTTGTTGTTTTATATGAATAGTTAGTTTTAAATAATTATTATTAAAAACTAGTATATTGTATATTTTTAATTATAGAGATTAAATATAAATTCCAATTTGAAGCCATAAAAATGTTCAATTAATAATTAAAAACAAAAAATAACAACAAAAATTTTATCTAGATACAGAATTTATACTACTTATGAACGAGCAAGTTGGTCTGTATATTTAATTCAATTAATTGATAAATATCACCATCATCTGTGGTAACATTTATTGGATTTGTTAATTCTTTTTTTTTCCAAATATATATTTGAATGCTAGTTATTAATGGCTTTTCATTATCTTTTAATAGTGTGTTTATGCGAGTGTTTAATTCAATGGATTGTGTGTATGTTTTAGGGGCCTATCTCTATCTAAACAACATACAAATTTTCAAATTAAAACTGGAATAAATAAAAACATATTCTCGTCTTTTTGTGATTGTATTAAATATTTGTTGATCATAAAAAACGATTAATTAATAGCGACATGCTAAGCAGGAATGAATTATTTATTATTTCACTATCTAAAATAAAGTAATTTCTAAGCAGCTGTTTGCTGCTAAGGAAAAAACGCAGATGCGGAAAAATATATTTAAATCAGTAAATAAGTTATTTTTAAAAGAATGATTTACAACACACAATCGAAAGTTATTAAGCCGGAAATGGTATTTAGCCACAAAGTAAATAACATAAATTACGGGTCCTAAAGCTTAAACCATTTAATGACTAGAACAGAACTAGAACAGAACGAAATTCTGCAGTGTCATTTATACTTATGTAAAACTTATTTGTGCCAATTTTTAGAGAGATAATAGAATATTCGACGTAATTATGGCATAATAAGTTCAAATAGGGAGGTACGTTTGTATGGGGGCTTGGTGAAATAATGACCGATTTAAACCATTTTCAATAGGCTTCGTCCCTGTGCCAAAAAACATGCTTGGTCCAAATTTCATCAAATTATCTTGAAAATTGCGGCCTGTACCTTGCGCACAAGGTTTGCATGGACAGCCAGCCGGACAGACGGACGAACGGACATGTCTCAATCGACTCAAAAAATGATTCTGAATCGATCGGTACACTTTAAGGTGGGTATTGGACCAATATTTTTGTATGTTACAAACATCAGCACAAACGTATAATACCCTCCCCACTATAATGGTGTAGGGTATAACTAGAACAGAAGTAGAACAGAACAAGTAGGAAAGTATAGTCGGGCATGGCCGACCATATGATACCCTACACCATGAGTATATTTTTACAATTTTTACTTTTATAAAATTTTTATTTTTTGTAA
>NC_060950.1:60006910-60008272 GCF_022045245.1 Lucilia cuprina | reverse complement strand
CAGTTCTAGTTCAGTTCTAGTTCAGTTCTAGTTCAGTTCTAGTTCAGTTCTAGTTCAGTTCTAGTTCAGTTCTAGTTCAGTTCTAGTTCAGTTTTAGTTCAGTTCAGGATGTGAGACGTTTCTCATTTTTATAGAATTTCAATCTTGATTACTAAATATGCTTCACTGAATCCAATGCCTTTTCTTTACCCCTAACCAGAACAGCAGTTATTTACTCAATTAAATTGTCCAATATTATAAAGTATTTATTCATTAACTTTATGTGACATTAAAATTGATTTTGCATTTAGTTGTGACATGTATGAGAACCTATTTTTGTAGTTACTAAACTTTTGTACTTGTTATTGCTATTATACATATATAATTTTTGTGTTGTTGTAGTATTTTCAATTTGATCGCTCCATTTATCTGTAGTTATATGTAGTTATTTCAAACTTACAACGACTACCAACCAACAACAACTAAACAAATTCTGCCACATATGGCCATTTTTACAATAAAAACTATTATTTTGTCAGTTATAGTTGTTTTTCGGATAATTTATATACATTTATACCTACAAATGTTCACTTAAACCGTTAGACCGTTTATACTCTCCACTTTAAATTTGTTTGTAGTTTTATTTTTTTTGTTTTAGTTATATTTAAAATGAATTTTAATCGAAAATCCAAAAAACAACTAAAATGCCTTTATTCAATTAATGCAAATTTTCTAATCATTTTTGCATATTTAGAGAGTCATTTTATTTGTTTATATTCGTATGCAGACACAGCTACATTTATACATAAATGTATACATGTAGCATACACGGATACTTTTACTCATGTAAAATCATTAATTTTAATCCATTTCGTTCATACAGTAATTTGGAATTTAGACGTTTTAGTTTGTTTTATTTTTTTCTGTTTAAAGGGAATGGTACGAGTAACATACATACATACATACATACATACATACATACATACATACATACATACATACATACATACATACATACATAGATTTCAATTACATATACATATATGTATGTACTATGTACATATATACTTTTGTATTCGTACAATACATTTATTGTATTTGATATTGTGATGTTGATTACCCAACAAACAAATATGTAAAATTAGGAATATATATTAACTAATTAAAAATAATTAAATGTTCACAAATTTGTGGGTATTACTCTACAGATTCTTCTATAGTCTAGTTTATAGTCTAGTCTAGTCTATAGTCTATTCTATAGTCTAGTCTATAGTCTAGTCTGTAGTCTAGTCTATAGTCTAGTCTATAGTCTAGTCTATAATCTAGACTATAGTCTAGTCTATAGTCTAGACTATAGTCTAGACTTTAGTCTAGTCTATAGTC
>NC_060950.1:60004633-60006810 GCF_022045245.1 Lucilia cuprina | reverse complement strand
CTAGACTATAGACTAGACTATAGACTAGACTATAGACTAGACTATAGACTAGACTATATACTAGACTATAGACTAGACTATAGACTAGACTATAGACTAGACTATAGCAATAGTTTCTATTCATTTATGCTACGTCATTGCCTCCTTTAGATGTGAATAAAATAATTATTCAAAGTTCTCAAATGTCCATTCATTAAATTGTTTGCATGTTTAACATTAAATTTTTATTAATTAATGTTTTCATATACTTAAAACAAAAAAAATTATTAATAATTAAAAAAATCACATCATCAACAATTGTACATTAAGAACAGCGGCAATATTAAAAAAAATATATATTTTAATAATTGATATTATTTCTCTTTCTGTTATTTTTTCTAGTTTTGTTTGGAATTATAAAAAAAAATATTGCTCGTATAGTCTTAAACATGAGTTGTTTTAATTGTTTAGAAATAAAGAAACAAAAATAATAATAATTAAGAAAAAAATACTACTTTAACCGGATTTTGTTTGGTATTCTTAATGGATTTTCTACACATAAACTTCAAGTACCACATATTCATCATTATCATCATCGTCATCACCGCCAATATCAACAACGAAACTGTTGAAGTTGATTAACTTCAAAAATACCAAACTAAAATAAACGTCATCATTGATATATAATATGTATTTAGAGATTTTTTTATGTTTTAACTATTTATATCTAAATTAACCCATTTAGGGGTTAAGGGTTTAATTTGAATAATGGTGTTAAAGTATTTTATTCAAATATATTTTTGTACCTGTAAAAAAAGTCAGTAAGAAGTGCTTTTCTAAACTTTTGGAAATTCTGTAATACTGGACTAGTCCCCTAACTAGTTCTTTGGGTATAGAGATGTATACTATATACTTTAAATCGAAACCTACTTTAATTTCTTTTTATTTTAGCGATGACTGTTCTAGTTACTTTGTATTTTAACATCCGGTTTGAAAATATTTCTATTAATAACTTCTCACACCCGAACGGGTTAATCTTATTTTGATTTGATGTATTGTATATGAGTTTTTTTCCGTAATATTATTATTTTTTTATGTTTATTGTTTTTCAAAAATGATTCTTATTGTTCTTTTGTATTACTGCTTAATATTGTTTGATTTTTATATATATTTTCTATTCTATTCTATTTTTTCCGATTTTAACAACATTCGATGTATAAACTGTGGGTTTTGTGGCAAGAAAGAAAAAAATTATAAAACTGATTTGAGTTTTTACGCGGATTTCGTTTGATTTGTATTTTTTTTACAAAATGTTGGGAAATTTTATTATTTATTTCTGTTCGTTAGTGTGGGTTTTTAAACAAAATCCCAAAAAAAAACTTTTGTTTTTTTAAACACATTTTTTTGGTGTTAAAAATAGGTTAATTCGAAAATACATTGTTTTGTTTTATTTTTGGGGTAAGATGTATTCAATAGTATTTGATTTATTTGTAAAATTTATCTACAAAAATGATATTTATTTATTTTTTTTCGTCTTTAATTTCTATACGAAATTGAAATTTTTAGCCATAAATCATTTACAAGTTTACAAGTATTCTTTGTGCTAAAATTTTTTTAATACCTTACATTGATGATTCAGATAGTGATAGTGGTTGGTGGTCTGAGGGCAAACAATTTACATTATTATGCAGATATTTTTAGCATATTATTTTAGGCTTTGTTGTAAAATTCATGGATGGAATTGAAAAATGTTGATAAAGAATAGATAATCATAGTTTTAATACTTCTATATGTAAAGAGTCAAATTAAGAACACTACTTGCTATGTTTTGAAGGGCTTGTCGATTATAGTTCAGTTCTAGTTTAGTTCTAGTTCAGTTCTAGTTTAGTTCTAGTTTAGTTCTAGTTCAGTTCTGGTTCTGTTCTAGAAAGGAACAGTTCTAGTTCAGTTCTAGTTTAGTTCTAGTTTAGTTTTAGTTCTAGTTCAGTTCTAGTTCAGTTCTAGTTCAGTTCTAGTTCAGTTCTAGTTTAGTTTTAGTTCTAGTTCAGTTCTATTTCAGTTCTAGTTCAGTTTGAGTTCAGTTCTAGATAAGTTCTAGTTCAGTTCTAGTTAAGTTCTAGTTCAGTTCTAGTTCAGTTCTAGATCAGTTCTAGTTCAGTTCTAGTTCAGTTCTAGTTCAGTTCTAGTTCAGTTCTAGT
>NC_060950.1:59993832-60004533 GCF_022045245.1 Lucilia cuprina | reverse complement strand
GACTATAGACTAGACTATAGACTAGACTATAGACTAGACTATAGACTAGACTATAGACTAGACTATAGACTAGACTATAGACTAGACTGTAGACTAGACTATAGGCTATACTATAGACTAGACTGTAGACTAGACTATGGACTAGACTTTAGATTAGGCTATATAATAAACTTTAGACCAGACTATAGACCAGACTATAGACTAGACTTTAGAATAAACTTTAGAATAGACTTTAGAATAGACTTTAGATTAGGCTATAGAATAGACTTTAGACCAGACTATAGTCCAAACTATAGACCAGATTATATACTAGACTATGGAATTGACTAGCATTTGTACTGTTAACAAAATTTAGTTGATTTAATTAAAATATTATATTATTTCATTCTTTTGATATAAACTTATTGATCTCTTTTTAGAAATTTATATTTTTTAATTTAACTTTTCCTTTTCCCTTTTAATGACTTTAAATAGTTAACAATTGTCTATTATATATTTTAGTTCTTCATTTATAACATTATGTTGTTTAACACTCATATCATGATTAATAGTTCAAACAATTTTATTATGATTTATTAGTAAAAAAAATTATAATAATTAAATTGTAAAAATATTTATAGGATGTATCGTAATACGGTGGCTAATGTGAGAAGATGAAAAGGTTAAATATTAAAAAAAATATATACATTTGTTTAATTTTAACCTTTGCGTTGCCGAATACCCATCAAAATATATTCATAATAGAGAAAAAGTTAAAAAATTAATTTTTGTTTAAAATTTTTATAATATATACAAAAAATGAGACGGTAAGATATTGGGGTCTATCTTGCAATGTGGGGATGCGAAGGTTAATAATAGTGATAATCATTCATATATAACAAGATCGCAAGATATTTATGCATTTTTTGTTCTCTCTCCCTTTTACTATAAAGTTGAATTCGGTTCAGATTATTAGATAAGGTTTAACTTAAGGATTGCAGATTGTTTGTATTATATTGCACTTGACTTAATCCTTATCGTTATGTTGTTCCATTATTGTACCCCATCTAAACTTTTAAAATCGAACACTTCTCCTATAAATCTTTCTTTTCTTTAACTCTTCAAAATAATAATAATAATAAAAATCCAAATTCCTTGACACCTTTTTTTTCCACACGTAACCACTACAAACAATTCTAAAGATTAAAAAAAACACCACGAAACAATGCACATAAAAAACATCACCTTTAAACTTCAATTGTTGTTTATGTCGATAAAAAATATATTTAATATTTTTTTCTTTATACAATTTTAAATTTTTTTCAAAAATACTAAATTCCAATTTATTTTGCAATTTTTTTTTTTTAGTTTTAGTTTTACACCAAAAAAGGTTATAAAAAATTAACAACGACAACAAAACTATAAAGGTAGAGGTGGTGAACACGGTTTTATTATTTTCAATTTCATTTGCAATTTTTTTATTTTTTTTTTATTTTTTAGTTTTATTTATTTAATTAAATGTTCTTTCAACTTTTGACACTATATACGAAAATATGGAAGAAAAAAAAATAATGAAAAAGAGACAAATAAATGCAAATAAATATAAAATTTATTATAAAAATTTGTTTGGTTTTAACAAAGCAAAATGGATTTGAATGCAGTTACATATAAAAAATTATTAATTTTAATGTAAAACACAGTAAAGTACACAATTTTTACACAAATGTCTAATTTTACAAAAAAAAATAAGGATTCTATCTCTACTGTCCTTGGGCGCTGCCATGCCCTACTAATAGTTTGCAAAATTTTGTTCGTTATAAATAAAGCGATACCAAAGTAGCTACCACATAATCTAAAGACCCTAACTGTTTTTTTTTTATTTGAAATGTTCTTTGCATAGAAGGTGACACGCCCACTACAGTTTGTCCTGCCATTTTGTCTACAAATGTTCATATGTATGCCAAAGATGCCGAAATATATAATTTGAAAACTCTAGACTTTACCAAAATGGATGTCTAAGTATTTTTTGGAAAATTTAAGGATTCTATCTCTTATAGCTTTCCAAATATACGAATTTCTTTATTGAATTCATATGGGTGGTGCCACACCTCCTAATAATTTTGTCATGGATATAGTGATGCTTATTTGGGTGCCACATAATCTAAAGACCCTAACTGTTATATTTTCTCAGATATACTAATGTAATATTTTCTACGGATAGAAGGTGGCACCCTCACTACAGTAAGTCCAATTTTGTCGAATAATGTTAACATGAATGTCAAAGATGTCGAGACTCTAGCTGTTGCAGTTCCTGAGATATGAGACTTTTAATTCATATAATGTATGTGAATGAGACACCTTAACTAGCCTATAGTTCCTTCCAGACATATGGGAAGACATTGTATAAAGACTCTACTTGCTTAACGGCTAAACCTATATTTTATGAAAATTTTGAAATACTTTTATTTTTGTAAGAAAATTTTTGGGATAAATTTTCTTGAACCCGAAAATTTTCTATATAAAAGAAAGTTTATCGAAAATTTTCTGTATAATAGAAAATTTATCGAAAATTTTCTGTATAATAGAAAATTTATCGAAAATTTTCTGTATAATAGAAAATTTATCGAAAATTTTCTATATAAAAGAAAACTAATCGAAAATTTTCTATATAAAATAAAACTAATCGAAAATTTTCTATATAAAAGAAAATTTATCGAAAATTTTCTATAAAAAGAAAATTTATCTGAAATTTTCTGTAAAAATACAATTTATCGAAAATTTTCTTTAAAAACAAAATTTATGAAAAATTTTCTATAAAAACAAAATTTATGAAAAATTTTCTATATAAAAAAACATTTATCGAAAATTAAATATAAAAAGAAAATTTATCAAAACATTTGTAAAAAGAAAATTTATCAAAAATTTTCTATATAAAAAAAATTATCGAAAATTTTCTGTGTAAAAGAAAATTTTACGAAAATTTTCTATATAAAAGAGAATTTATCGAAAATTTTCTATATAAAAGAGAATTTATCGAAAATTTTCTATATAAAAAAGAATTTTACGAAAATTTACTACGTAAAAGAGAATTTATCGAAAATTTTCTATATAAAAGACAATTTATTGAAAATTTTCTTTATAAAAGAAAATTTATCGAAAATTTTCTATATAAAAGACAGTTTATCGAAAATTTTCTATATAAAAGAAAATTTATCGAAAACTTTCTATGTAAAAGAAAATTTATCGAAAATTTTCTATATACAAGAAAATTTATCAAACATTTTCTATATAAAAGAAAATTTTCTATATAAAATAAAGTTTATCGAAAATTTTCTATATAAAATAAAGTTTATCGAAAATTTTCTATATAAAAAAAATTTGTTGAAAATTTTCTATATAAAAGAAAATTTATCCAAAATTTTCTATATAAAAGAAAATTTATCGAAAATTTTCTATAAAAGTTTTTTATATAAAAAAACATTTATCGAAAATTTTCTATATCAAAAAAAATTTATCAAAAATTTTGGATAAAAATAAAATTTATAGAAAATTTTCAATAAAAATAAAATTTATAGAAAATTTTCAATAAAAATAAAATTTATGGAAAATTTTCTATATAAAAGACAATTTATCGAAAATTGTCTATATAAAAGAAAATTTATCCAAAATTTCCTTCATAAAATACAATTTATCGAAAATTTTCTATATAAAAGAATATTTATCAAAAATTGTCTATACAAAAGATAATTTTACGAAAATTTTCTGTGTAAAAGAAGATTTATTGAAATTTTTCTATATAAAAGAAAATTTATCGAAAATTTTCTATATAACAGAAAATTTTCTATATATAAGAGAATTTATGGACAATTTTCTATACAGAAGAAAATTTAACGAAATTTTTTTTATATAAAAGACAATTTATTGAAAATTTTCTATATAAAAGACAATTTATCAAAAAAATTTTATATAAAAGAAAATTTATCGAAAATTTTCTATATAAAAGAAAATTTATCGAAAATTTTCTATATAAAAGAAATTTATCGAAATTTTTCTTATAAAAGAAAATTTATCGAAAATTTTCTATATAAAAGACAATTTATTGAAAATTTTTAATAGAAAAGAAAATTTTCTGTGTAAAAGAAAATTTAGCGAAAATTTTCTAAATAAAATACAATTTATCGAAAATTTTCTATATAATAGACAATTATCGAAAATTTTCTATATAAAGAGAATTTATCAAAAATTTTCTATATAAAAGAATATTTATCGAAAATGTTCTATATAAAAGAAAATTTATCGAAAATTTTCTATATAAAAGACAATTTATCGAAAATTTTCTATATAAAAGAAAATTAATCGAAAATTTTCTATATAAGAGACAGTTTATTAAAAATTTTCTATATAAAAGAAAATTTGTCGAAAATTTTCTATATAAAAGAAAATTTATCGAAAATTTTCTATATAAAAGAAAATTTAACGAAAATTTTCTATATAAAAGAAAATTTATCGAAAATTTTCTATATAAAAGAAAATTTATCGAAAATTTTCTATATTAAAGACAATTTACCGAAAATTTTCTATATAAAAGACAATTTATCGAAAATTTTCTGTATAAAAGACAATTTATCGAAAATTTTCTGTATAAAAGAAAATTTATTGAAAATTTTCTACATAAAAGAAAATTTATCGAAAATTTTCTACATAAAAGAAAATTTATCGAAAATTTTCTATATAAAAGATAATTTTTCAAAAATTTTCTATGTAATAGACAATTATCGAAAATTTTCTATATAAAAGAAAATTTATAGAAAATTTTCTGTGTATAAGACAATTTATCGAAAATTTTCTGTGTAAAAGAAAATTTATCGAAAATTTTCTTTCTATATAAAAGAAAATTTTTCGAAAATTTTCTATATAAAAGCAATTTATCAAAAATTTTCAATGTAATAGACAATTATCGAAAATTTTCTATATAAAAGAAAATTTATAGAAAATTTTCTGTGTATAAGAAAATTTATCGAAAATTTTCTATATAAAATAAAATTTATTGAAAATTTTCTTTATAAAAGAAAATTTATCGAAAATTTTCTATATAAAAGAAAATTTATCGAAAATTTTCTTTATAAAAGAAAATTTATCGAAAATTTTTTATATAAAAGAAAATTTATCGAAAATTTTTTATATAAAAGAAAATTTATCGAAAATTTTTTATATAAAAGAAATTTTATCGAAAATTTTCTATATAAAAGAAAATTTATCGAAAATATTCTATATAAAAGAAAATTTATCGAAAATTTTCTATATAAAAGAAAATTTTTCGAAAATTTTCTATATAAAAGACAATTTATCAAAAATTTTCAATGTAATAGACAATTATCGAAAATTTTTTATATAAAAGAAAATTTATAGAAAATTTTCTGTGTATAAGAAAATTTATCGAAAATTTTCTATATAAAAGAAAATTTATTGAAAATTTTCTTTATAAAAGAAAATTTATCGAAAATTTTCTATATAAAAGAAAATTTATCGAAAATTTTCTTTATAAAAGAAAATTTATCAAAAATTTTTTATATAAAAGAAAATTTATCGAAAATTTTTTATATAAAATAAAATTTATCGAAAATTTTCTATATAAAAGAAAATTTATCGAAAATATTCTATATAAAAGAAAATTTATCGAAAATTTTTTATATAAAAGAAAATTTATCGAAAATTTTCTATATAAAAGAAAATTTATCGAAAATTTTCTATATAAAAGAAAATTTATCGAAAATTTTCTATATAAAAGAAAATTTATCGAAAATTTTCTATATAAAAGAAAATTTTCTATATAAAAGAAAGTTTATCGAAATTTTTTTATGAAAAGAATATTTATGGAAATTTTTTTATATAAAGAACATTTGTGGAAAATTGTCTATATAAAAAATTATCGAAATTTTTCTATAAAAAGGAAAATTATACGAAAATTTTTTATTAAAAGATCAACAAATATGAAAATTTTCTTTGAAAAAATATTTATCGAAAATTTTCTATAGAAAATTTATAGAAAAAATGTATGAATTTTTTTATAAAAAAATATTTTTTTATAAAAATATTTTTTTAATTAGGTATGCCCAAAGTTTGCTCTCCACTGTATTAGTACATACATACATATGTATTTTACATTGTATTCTTGGAACCTATGTTTATTTGTAGAACGAGTACTACATCTGATAATACGTAAAACCGTTATAAATGTTAAGTTAAGCTTTAAATTGTTGTTGTTGTTCTTTTTTTCTCGATTTCAGAAGCCGGTTAAGCCTTCTTTTTTTTTTGAATGTTGATGTTGTTGTTATTATTGTTATCGTTGTTGTAGCTGTAAACATATTATTACAACACTATGTCGAGTAGAGTATTGTATGCGGAACACACCTTAGCGCCAACAACAAGCGCAAAAAAAACAACAAACCATATTGAGAGTTTCTCTTTTACCTCCACCTCCTTCAAATTTACATTAAACCAGCATAACAAAAACAAAATAATGGTAAAAATTTTTAAAAAAAATTGCAACAAATTTATGTTGATTATACCAACAACAACAAAAACACAGCAGCCATAAACAAAAATCTGCATTTTTGACAAACTCATATATTATGTTAAAAACAGACACTTGCTACATCACTGTAACATTTAACCAATGGCCAAAACATAAACCACGTTTTCTTTGTTTTTGTTTTCTTTTGCATTTAACATTTTACCTGTTTTTTTTAATTTAACCACATCTAAATATATACTCACTCCTCTTTCCTTGTCTTGTTTGTATTTCCGTCTTTACTTGTTTTTTCAACTTTTTTTTCGTTTACAAACTCTAGCGTAATAATAATAATAAAAATAATTTCACTTTCTTTTGGTCTTGAAACATTTAACACATAATAACAGAAAATGAAAAAAACAAGAAAAGTAATAACAACAAAAACATAACAAAAACACAACATCTTCGTCTTATATAGAAGAAGACGAAGACGTACTTGGAGACAACTACTACTAGCAAACTTCGTTTAAAAATTGACAACAACAACAACATACATAACAAATTCCCCCATATTAAAACCAAAATCAAGTTTTGTCTTCTTCCTCTTTTAACAAAAGAGTAAAGAGTTTATTAAGCCTCTTTTATAGCTCTCTGAATAGTGGAATGAGCATGTTTAGTTTATCAAGTGTTTTAAACTAAGTACCGTTAGTTATGTATGTATATGATTGGTTTGTAAAAAAGGGAATTTCTAAGAAGTTGTCTTGGGACAAGAGTAAAAATTATATTTTAAAAATCAATGTTGTTAACTTTATGAAACTTGATTTAAAAATACAATTACTAAAAACAGGAATGGAAAATTCAGTACTATTGTACTTTTTGATAACTTTTTAAGTATTAAGTACTTTTGTGTAAATTATAAAGTTTTGCTAAGCAGTCCATAGAGTAGTTAGTAGATTAATTAATAGACTAGTCAATAGATTCCTCATAAGACTAGCCCATAGAATGTTAATAGGTCTAGTGAATAGACAAGAGAATAGACTAATCAATAATCCATTACAGTATTAAACAAATACCCAATAGATAAGTCCACAGGCTAATCCATACACTAGTCCATAGACAAAAAACAATAGACTATACAATAATCTAATCAATAGACTTTTGAATAAACTAATCAGTAATCTATTGAAGATATTCACCCCTATTGCCAATCATCATTTCACGTGAAATAAGTACCCTTTTCACTTTTTTCGTTCACTAACTTTTTATATCGTGAAAAAATTGACTTTGTTGTAAAATTTAATGATGAAATGTTGTAAACATTGAACAGCAGCTCCATACAAAATCAACTATTGTGAATGAATTGTTCACAACAAGTTCACGATAGCAATTTTCTCTTCGAGGCAAATGAAAATTTCAAGATAACAAAGTTGTCAGTTCTATTGGCGATAACTCATAGACTAGTCAATATACTAGCAAAAAAATAATCAATAGACTAGTCAACAGTCGGATAGAAAACTAAAAAAAAAACTACTTTAGGTTCCCTTTTGCAATACTCCCTAAGAGATGAAACAGACACTTTATTGCACTAGCCAATGAATGGGTTCAAAGAATAGTCATTAGACTAATATTTATACCAACCAAAAACCTAGCCCATACAGTATTCAATAAACTAATCCATAGACTAATTAATAATGTAGCAAATAGATTAGTCTATTGACTAGCCATATACTAATTAAAAGCCTAGTTACAGTGGAATGTTCAATAAACGATCGTATAGAAAACTGAAAATTACGAATTTAACTATGTTTAGGCCTTTTTGTGCAGTCCCCCCTAATAAAAGGAATTATACTTAAGTTCTGTAAATTATATAAAATTGTCAAAGTTTCAGATCCTAAGCTAAGTACAAAAACTATTAGTATTCAAAATGTACGTTTTGTCCGTTAATTACAGTCCTCCCTAAGTCAAGATTATATATATAAGATTGTCAAAGCTTCAGATCCAAACGAACGAGGGTGAATGTTGACCTTATTTCACTGTGATCATTTCAATCCACTGGGTTGGCTTGTGAACTTACCAGCGTCCCTCTGTACATTTTTACACGACGGTGGCAATTTACGTATTCGGAATTTCCGGTCCAGTGTACGTGTAATTTGTTTAAGTACTTTAGCTATCTAATCTCTGGTCATTGCTAAAGTTTCAAGGAGCAAAAACATGACTTCCGTTTACAACCACGCAGATGCGATGTCCTGTGTTGAGTAGCAACAGCACCTTTAGACGTAACAGTTAGACCGAAGTACATATCTACCAAGGTAACATGCTCCCGAATTCAATTATTATTTAAAATATACATGATTTTATTGACAACCAACTATCAAATTTGAGAACTTTATTTTCAACATTCCAAGGAATGCCTCAGGAGTAAAGAGAGATCACCAGTTTATAGTCCAGTCTGATTAAAGGTACTGGTAGCACCTACTTTCCCTTAGATTGCGGTAACACATAGATGGGGTCTTTCATCAAGGTAATATGCCCCCTAAGGCAATTATTATTAAAAATTTACATGATTTTATTGACATGCGATTATGGTTCTTAAGAATTTATTTATTACGAGGACCGGTTGCAAATTCGGTAAAAATTTGAGAACTTTATTTTTTACTAGTAGGATATACATAAATAAGTAAAAAGAATTGGAGAGTAATAGGCAATGGTAACCCTTATATGTAAAACTAGACCGTTCCATGGAATGATTGTCGATATCATAATTATACCATAGGACCAGTTGCGGAGATGTCAATTTCAAACAAGTATCATTGGTTTCAACGCCAAAGTAGAACGAGTACAGACTATGATCATGAGTTCTGGACTTTGGTGAGGAATTTCAGTGTAACTTTGATGGATTATATATATGAATAAATAAGTTTTTCTGAAATCATTATCCATAGCGAAGTGTATATATAGTGTTGAGAACATTTTGCGTTAATCGGTAGTTTCTTTATAAGAAATTTGAAAATTTAAATAACTAAAGAATGCTTGATCGTATTACCAATAAACGGTTAGAATTTCCCATGAGAGTCGAATATATAAAAAATATATAAATATATAATCTTTCTTTTTCAAAATTTTAAATAAGTTTGGATAAGAGTGGAAAATCCAGTCATTCTATATGATTCTCAAATCACGTATTAGATATATTCTATCAATATTTTTAATTCCATTAGAAATGCTAATTTCAAACACTACTAAATGACGTAATATACATACCTACATCATGAAATATTTATTTAAATCTTTAATTGTTTAATAAACTCTGAAGTGTTTAAAATCAGAATATTCAAAAGTGTTTTAAACCAATAAAATATGTATTCACAACACCTTCAAAACAATATTTTAATATAAAGACTTATGAAGTCATAACTTTCTAACTAATTCTAATAAATTTTCCAAAAAGTTAAAATATATGTACATATTCCCTCGTGTATGATGTAGGGTATCTAAACATATTGTTGCATTCCCCAACATAGCAAAACTCTCACTTGTTTAAGTATTTTGTTTGGGTTTTACTTTTATTTAATTTTTACCCACTTTTTTGCATCAGTATCGGTCACAAATGCTAAAGTGGTATTTTTCTGGTTGTATGACGGGATTTTTGATGAATTTTTGCTGCTGTTGTTGTTTCTGTTGTTACAGCTGCTGCTCTTACGTTATTGACTTTCGCATATGACTGTTAATAAATCTTTAAATGTTTCGCTTACAATTTTTGTTTTGAATTTCTCTTCATGATATACCTCGATCACATGTGAATTTTTTGTATCTGTTTTTCTGCTTCTTTACTTCTTGTTGTGGTTTGTTTTTCTTGGCATTACTTTTATTATTACTGTGACTAATAGGGTGGTTCCATTTTAACTTTATCTGTAACTGAATTTTAAAGTTCAGTTCTAGTTTAGTGCTAGTTTAGTTCTAGTTCAGTTCTAGTTCAGTTCTAGCTCAGTTCTAGTTCAGTTCTAGTTCTAGTTCTAGTTCTAGTTCAGTTCTAGTTCAGTTCTAGTTCAGTTCTAGTTCAGTTCTAGTTCAGTTCTAGTTCACTTCTAGTTCAGTTCTAGTTCAGTTCTAGTTCCAGTTCAGTTCTAGTTCAGTTCTAGTTCAGTTCTAGTTCAGTTCTAGTTCTAGTTCAGTTCTAGTTCAGTTCTAGTTCAGTTCTAGTTCAGTTCTAG
>NC_060950.1:59992349-59993732 GCF_022045245.1 Lucilia cuprina | reverse complement strand
AGACTAGACTATAGACTAGACTATAGACTAGACTATAGACTAGACTATAGACTAGACTATAGACTAGACTATAGACTAGACTATAGACTAGACTGTAGACAAGACTACTAGATAGTTTCGAAAGCTTCTAATTTTAGCGGATTATTAAGTCAAAAATTGTTGGATGGTTTCATAACAACACTCGTATTTTCATATGAAGCAATCGTTAAGATTTAATTTAAAAAAAAAAAAAGATATCAAGACTATCAAAGATTACTTCTGACAAGTGTTGTGTTGCAATTACCTGTTTCTTATTATTACACTTCCAAAAAGTTGTTCAAGGCTCTAATTAAAAATATTTATTTCTTTCAAAATGATTTAGCATCTATAAAAAATTACCACATAAAAAGTGAGGAAAGTACTTTAAATAGTACAATGAAAACGTCAATATTGATTAACACCTTTTTTTGAAAATTTCCCACTCTCTATATAAATGTATAGTTTTTCCTGTTGAGCACCCCTGACGTAAAATGGCAGAAAATGAAAACGATGAAAAAAACTACAGCATTGAAATTCAAAACGAATCAGCTGAAACTAATAACTCTACTTATACAAAGAAAACAACAACAATAACTTGGCTTGAAAAGGCATGTAAAGACATACCGAAACAGAAGAGTGAAGAAGTTAATACTCGTACTAAAAGCCAACTTAACAACAGCAACAAAGCCACCACAAATGTCGTCGTTTGTCTGTATGTAATATAATCTGTACATTGATCGTTGGACTTGGCATAATAACAAAACACCAATTCAATGCAACAACTCTAACAGCGCAATAGTACAAGTAATAGACGGCAGTAATAGCAACAGCAAGCAGCAGCAACAATAATAAAAAGCCGCAGCAGCTTTAACAATTACAAAAGCTCAGCAACACAAATATGTAGTGGAAGTGGAAGAAAAAACTACTATCATTATATACACTTCGTAGCAAAGTTTTGTTGTTGCTGTAAAACACAAACAAAACCAGTAGACAACAGAAATAATAATAAAACGAGAAGAAAAATATCCGACAAAAGCAAATAACAACTTTAATATTACATCGTTAGTATTACGTTATACAACGTAATAATAACCAAAATAACGTGATGCATAAGAAGATGCAAAAAGTTAACAACAACAATTCACATACATTAGGGAGGTCCTTTTTTGTTTTTATTTGAAGTTATAGATTAATATTGTATGACAAACATAACTGAAACTACACTAGAACTGAACTAAAGCTGAAATAGAACTGAAATAGAACTAAACTAGAACTAAACTAGAACTAAACTAGAACTGAACTAGAACTGAACTAGAACTGAACTAGAACTGAACTAGAACTGAACTAGAACTGAACTAGAACTGA
>NC_060950.1:59973898-59992249 GCF_022045245.1 Lucilia cuprina | reverse complement strand
GTCTATAGTCTAGTCTATAGTCTAGTCTATAGTCTAGTCTATAGTCTAGTCTATAGTCTAGTCTTTAGTCTAGTCTATAGTCTAGTCTATAGTCTAGTCTATAATCTATAGTCTGTGTATAGGCTAGTCTAAAGTGTAGTATTTATTCTAGTCTACTCTATAGTTTGTTGCATGTCTAATCTATAGTCTAGCCTACAATCTAATCTATTGTCAAGTTTATAGTCTTATCTATAGTCTGTCTATATTCCAGTCTACTCTACAATATAGTCTAGATTATAGTCTGCAGTATAGTTTTTGATCTAGTCAATAGTCAAGCCTGTAGTTAAGTCTATAGTTTAGTCTATAGTCTGGTCTATAGTTTGGTCTATAGTCTGGTCTATAGTCTGGTCTATAGTTTGGCCTATAGTCTAGTCTATAGTCTGGTATATAGTCTATTCTATAATCTAGAGTCAAGTGTTTAGTCTATTCTATGTTCTAGCTAATGGTATAGAGTATATTCTAGTCTAGTCTACAATCTAATTTATAGTCAATAAAAAAGAATAGACAGTTAAACATATTTAGGTATGTTCGGCCATGCCCGACTATAGGTACATTCAGACTTAATTTCGATCACTTTTAGGAATTAAAGAATTTTATTTATTCGATCAAAGTCGCTAAAATGACTTTGTAAAAACTTAAATTGAAATTCAAACAAAAATAGGAAATGCTTATTTTAAAACTTTTTTATGCAAAAACTCAAAAGTATTAAATATGTTTTATTCATTCGAGATAAAAAACTAATGACACACTAAGCATACCTGACCAATTGGGGGTGCCAAATAACTAAATAAAGCTACAAATATGCACACATTAGATAAAGAAATGAGGAAAAAAATTATAAATAAATAAAATTTGTATGCAAAACAACAAAAAGAAAAAGCAACATCATGTTAATAGCAAAAGGGCAGGACAGACGAACGGACGGACGGTAAACAACAAAACAGCAGCAGAAAACAGCATCATCATTATCAACAGCACAACATTATTAGAAGAAAATGACTTTAAAAACTAATTTTTAACAATGAATTTTTAAAATGAAAGAAATACAAAAAAAAAAGAAATAAAAAGAGACATTTAAATAGTTGAAAAAAATGTTAAATGACAAACTGTCTAATGTTTCAAATTTAGGTTGACATACCACCGACCGAAAACTGCAACAACAACATTGTAAAATACGTAATCAGCACCAACAAAATAATTATTAAAAAAAAAAAAACAAAGACACTTTAATCATGTAAGAAAATACAACAAGAACAACAACAAATTATGTTTAATACCAAACACAAAATAAAAACATGTAGGAAAGTATAGTCGAGCATGGCCGACCATATGATACCCTAAACCAGTCAGTATGTTAAAATTGTGGATTTTTTTATATAAAGCATTTAATTTGTTTTATTGTGAAATTTTTTACTTATTGTTGACAAAAAAGAGATTTTCTACAAGAGGGCTCATAGGGGAGAAGGGGTAAATATTGTCCTATCCTCATAAATTTTGGTAGATGAATTTACGTCTACTTCAAAGTCATTTATGTAGATTTTGATCGTTTTATTAGTAATGATAAGTTAATTTTGACCTTCAAGTCATTTTCTGAAGGGGAGTTTGTATGGGGGCTAGGGTCAAATGAGGCCCGATAACTATAAAAATTGGTATTGTCATTTATCGTTCTATAAAACTAATTTTTGATGATTTTTGTTGACATTATAAAATATTTAACGTAATTGTGAGCCTAAAGGCCCGATTCGGGAGGGTACGGTTGTATGGAGGCTAGGAGAAATAATGGACCGATTTGAATCATTTTCAATAGCGTTCGTCCTTGAACGCTACCCAAAAAGGGTATGTGCCACATTTCATCAAATTATCTCGAAAATTGCGACCTGTAGCGTGCGCACAAGGTTTACACGGACACACAGACAGACGGACGGATGAACGGACTGACGGACATAGCTAAATCGACTCAGAAAGTGATTCTGAGCCGATTGGTATACTTAAAGGTGGGTCTATGAGCAATATTTCTGGGTGTTACAAACATCAGCACAAACGTATAATACCCTTCCCACTATAGTGGTGTAGGGTATAAAAAATATCACAACAAAAATGTACGAACAAAAAAAATCAAGTGGAACTAAAGATTTAAAAAACAAACAGCAAAGCAACAACAACACAAGCAGCACTTGAAAAAAAGCGATAAAATAAAGAAGCAAACAAAAACAGAAAAGCAAAAAAAAACAAGGGCTTTAACTACAACAACACAAAAATATGTAAATTTTTTACAACAAAAGTTTAGAGAAGCTCTTCGTGTAGTTTTTTTTTTTTTTTTTTTTTGTCATATCACGAAAACTGATGGAGACATAATAACAACAACTATTTAAAGAAACAATAAAAACACTAACAACAATGCTTTCATCACTTTAGTGCACCCCACATCTTGAAAATGAAACAAACAAACAAACACACATCAAAACACACACACAATCTCTTTTACAATAGATTGAAAATTTTCGATTTTATTTATTTTTTTCTGAACACGTTTTATAAAAAAATTTTCGGAATCTTAGTTTTTTTTTGTATAAATATTTTTAAAATAGAACTTAAAATTATTGTTTTATTTTGTGTTATTTGCATATTGTTGTTTGTGTGTGTGTGTAGTATTTGTTTAAATGTTGTTGTTGTTTTAACTTTTATAGAATTGCATCCGGCTTTAATTCGTGTACGGTTATGAGTAATAACAGAATAAAAGGAGAATTAATTTAAGTTTTGTTTAATTTAATTTATTTTTGTTTATTTTAATTATTTTTAAAAACTTTTTATATCATCAATCTTTGTGAGAAGGATTTAAGTTGGTTTGACATTTCCCATATATTTTGAGTTTTTTTTTTTTTTAAAGCGGTGTCCATCTGTCCGTCTGTCTGCTTGTACCTGACATGTTAAAATTGGTTTTCAAAATACCTCAGATATCTACGAGACAAATAATTTTATCTGAAATGTATTCGAAAAGTTTTCTATTGAAATGATCAAAGTAGATCCATAAATAATGAAGATTTGAGCAAAATTCTGAAATTAACTTAATCGTAAATAAAACATGAATTAATAATTATATCGAGATAAAATTGCACTCAAATATATTCACCCTATCAACTATTGTGAATTCAACTAACCAACTAACCAACTAACTGACTAACTAACTAACTAACTAACTAACTAACTCACTTACTAACTTACTAACTTACTAACTTACTAACTTACTAACTTACTAACTTACTAACTTACTAACTTACTAACTTACTAACTTACTAACTTACTAACTTACTAACTTACTAACTTACTAACTTACTAACTTACTAACTTACTAACTTACTAACTTACTAACTTACTAACTTACTAACTTACTAACTTACTAACTTACTAACTTACTAACTTACTAACTTACTAACTTACTAACTTACTAACTTACTAACTTACTAACTTACTAACTTACTAACTTACTAACTTACTAACTTACTAACTTACTAACTTACTAACTTACTACTTACTAACTTACTAACTTACTAACTTACTAACTTACTAACTTACTAACTTACTAACTTACTAACTTACTAACTTACTAACTTACTAACTTACTAACTTACTAACTTACTAACTTACTAACTTACTAACTTACTAACTTACTATCTTACTAACTTACTAACTTACTAACTTACTAACTTACTAACTTACTAACTTAATAACTTACTAACTTACTAACTTACTAACTTACTAACTTACTAACTTACTAACTTATTAACTTATTAACTTACTAACTTACTAACTTACTAACTTACTAACTTACTAACTTACTAACTTACTAACTTACTAACTAACTAACTAAGCAATCGAAATGGCTAAATTATTTTGTGAAATAGAAGTGCGATTCCAATTTTTATCAGCGGATACGTTTAAGCTGGCTTGGCTTTTAAGCTGAAAAAATTTGGCTGTGGCGCGGTTTGTAAAATATTAAAATATTTGATTAAAGCTATCGCGCCCCCTAAATTTCTATATTTTCTAAGAATGACGAATGCCTACTTAGCCCATACATATCTTGTTATATCTGTAGATTAAAATATTATAAAATACTCCGATTATGATTCAGTAGTAAATATTCTGAATTGTACCTAAGAGGAACAAGAATCTAGTTAATAGCTTTCCGAAAACGTAAACAGGCTTAAAGAACGATTCACTTGTTTTAATGATCATGAATTGTAATAAATATAAAAATTATTGTTCCGGAATCTAATGATTATATAAATCTACCATTCACAATTAGAAAAGTAGAATAGGAACTAAAAAAACATAATTTCTTGTTTATAGCATCACCAAAGAAATTGCTGTGAATAATTCATTCACAATAGTTATTTTGTATGCAACAGCTGTTCATTGTATCCCAATAAGAGAGCATTCAAAATCAGATTTTTTAACGTTAATGAAATGGTTTGTGCGGTTCAAAAGAGCAGATTTTGAGAATCGAAGATCGGAAATTGGCGCCAATTCCACATGGTTAATTCAGGAAGCTACTCAAACAGCAATATTAAGTTGTTTACAAGTACCAGAATTCATCTGAAATCAGCAAAAATTGAGTATCATGGGAATAAAAGCAGAGAATCCTCAATACAAAAAAAATAAATTTTGTATGGAATGAAAAATGGATCAACTACGATTATTCAAAGCATGTAAGATCATATAGAAATATATGACCAAATCGGCGCCAATTTTTTTTTTTTCAATGATCACCGGAAAATTTTTCAACGAAAAAAGAGAAAATCAATCACATTTCATCTGATCTTAATTTTTATGGACGCAGATATAAGATATCTTTAGAAGGACGATTACTTCTTAAGAGTGGCTCAATTGAAATGCAAACATTCATCAGTTTTCGCTAATGATCTCAAAACGATAACTACGACAACAGACTAAAGAATCGAATCATTTCTTGACGAATATGTTTTCGATATTTATGAAGTTGGATTTGGATTTTTTCTTTATACATATGTTTATATTTATGTTATTAATTCTTAATATGGATCAATTTTACGAAAAGTGAGAGAGGTAGAATGATCTTTATAGAATTGGATATATACACCCCTATTGCAAATCAATATTTCATATGAATAATGTTCCTTATTCACTTTTTTCGTTTACTTACATTTTTGAGATGAAAAATTGTTTATATAACTTTGTAAACAATGAAGAAAATCAAACTATTGTGAATGAACTATTTTGAATGATTTTTTGTGTTTACCCGATTGGTATAAAACAATAACAAAGTAAGATGGAAACAGCTGTTTCACTTTTTTTGTATGTGTTTACATAAAATCCGTGTTCTCTCTCAATATGTGATGGTTTCATTACATATTGCGTTTAGACCATCCCATCCGTACTCTTCTACACAGAATTTTGTCAGATCATATTACTTGTGTGATAGTGTAAAGTCGGCTTTATAGGCGATATGGGTGAATATTTAAAGAACTATGATTGCCCAATATCAAGAGCCATACCTCTGTCATATTTTCCATCCGTATACTCTCTCAATGTGTGATGGTTTCATTACATATTGCGTTTAGACCATACCATCCGTACTGTTCTACACAAAATTTTGTCAGATCATATTACTTGTGTGATCGTGTAAAGTCAGCTTTTGAAAGATGGAACAGCCCTATCGCCAATAGAAGTAAAAATTTTGTTCCCTTATGAAATTTTTGTTTCACTCAAAGGGAAAATTGCTATTGTAAACTTATTGTGATCAATTCATTCACAATAGTTGATTTTGTATGGAAAAACTGTTCAATGTTTACAAATTTCACAACAAGGGAACATATTTCACGTTAAATGATGATTGGCCGTAAGGGTAACAGAAGTGAAAATTGAAGGGAACTTGTTGTGAAAAATTAATTCACAATAGTTGATTTTGTATGGAACAGCTGTTCAATGTTTACAAATATCCATCAACAAATTTCACAACAAGGGAATTTTTTGACGACAAAAAAGTTAAAGAAGTGAAATGATGATTGGCGATGGTAGTGATTATTACATTTTAGTTCAAAATTAACAAATTTTAATTGTTTATTTGCAATAATATAAAATATTAAAAGTTCACAATTGTTTTTTTTTTTTTCAATAAATTTCCGGTTTTTAAATATTACTTAATTGAAGAACAAACATACAAAGAAATAGAATGGTTTAACTTTTTTCTTTTAAAACCAGTTGAAATTTAAACCTAGAAACAAAATTTAAGTTTTTAAATTTTATGATAATAAAAAAAAAGATCTCTTTAAAATGTTTAGACAAAAAGATAAATTTTATTTTAAACTTTTGTTTTCTAAATTTTGGGTGATGTTAAAGAAAACACTTTGAAAAATTCTTTTGTTATAGAATTTTGTTTGTTTATTTTTTTAAGATTTAAACAAATTTAACTTTTTATTTGTTTTTTTTTTTTTTTTTTTTGGGTCACTCAAGCACAAACGTGATCTTCGGATGAAATAAAACCAAAAACACACAAAGTAACACGACACAAATTCATTAAATTTGATATTTTTGTATAATTTTTTTTATATATTTTATTTATTTAAAACTCTATGAGTAATTTTTATATTTTTGTTGTATTTTATTTACATTTACAGCAAAAAACACCCACATTTTTTGTTTAAAAATAAAACAAAATTTAATGGTGTTAAAATATTTTTATTTTATTTTATTTTTTAATTAATGATTATTTGTTTTCACATTTTTTATCAACACTTTTTTGTTTAAATTTTTTTGCACAATAATATTTTATATTTTTTAATATTTAATTCCTACTCTTTTCTCTCTCTTTTTTTTCTGTGATCAAAATGATCTTTTAATTTTTTTGGCAGTTTCTTTGTTTAATTGGTTTTCTTTTTTTTGGGATTTTTTCAATAATTATTAAATTCTCTTATTAAAAAAAATGAGCAGAAAAAAAACTTAAACATAAAAGAAGAATAAAAATTTAACATTTAACACCGTTATTACCGTTTAAAAAAGTTTTCAAGATGTAACAACAGCAAAAAAGAGCAAAATATTAAAACACTTGCAGAAATAACACAAGATTTTTGTTATATTAAACGAAAACCGTTTGTTTTATAATTTTTAATTATTTTCCGCTAAAGACGTCAAATTTTTAAATATCCAAAGAAAGAAAAAAAAAATCAAATTCAATTGAACATTTTTATTAATCAAAGTTTTACTAAACGTTTAGTTTATTTAACCGAAACACGTCCGTCGTTTACAATTGTCATGAGTTAACTAACAAAATTTTACGATCTCTTTATACTTTGCTCCTCGTCGTTTAGTTCGATTTTGTCATAATCTTCAAAAGAGTGCTGTTGTTGTTGTTACTGCTGCTTTTAATGTTCAATAATAAAAAAAAACACAACAAAAACATTGAAACTTTAACGAAAAGTGAGCGTGCGCAAATGTTTAAAATTTATTTTTTTATATTTATTGTGGGATTTTTTTTGTTTTGTTTAAAAAAATAAGATTTAACAAATATTAAGTCATTGTCTTGTTCATGTAAACGCTCACTCTCTGCTCTCTCATAAAGCTTTTTTGGGGCTTGTTGCAAAAATATGCTAAAGCTTTTACGTTATTAACAAAAAATTCTCCCCCATTTGAATATCACAAGTGATCGTAACCTATTGGTTTTTCGTTTTTCTCTCAAATTCACCCCAGTGTGTTTTTTGTTTTTTTATCTGTTTGTTTTTGTATTATATTTTACAGCAGACATGGATAACTCAGTACTTTAGTTCTTTGCAATAACGCGGAGTAACGCAGTTAGCGCACCCACAGATAGATATTGACTGGACTTTAGACTAGACTAAAAACTAGACTATAGACTAGACTACAGACTATACTATAGACTAGACTAGACAGTAGACTATTCGAAAGCCTAGTCTATAGACTAGACTACAGACTATACTATAGACTAGACTAGACAGTAGACTATTCGAAAGCCTAGTCTATAGACTAGACTATAGACTAAATTACAGCCTAGATATGGACTAGACTATAAACCAGACTATATACCAGACTATATACTAGACTATAGACTAAACTATAGACTAGACTATAGACTAGACTATAGACTAGACTATAGACTAGACTATAGACTAGACTATAGACTAGACTATAGACTAGACTATAGACTAGACTAAAGACTAGACTATAGACTAGACTATATACTAGACTATAGACTAGACTATAGACTAGACTATAGACTAGACTATTGACTCGACTATAGACTCAACTATAGACTAGACTATAGACTAGACTATAGACTAGACTATAGACTAGACTATAGACTAGACTATGGACCAGACTATAGACTAGACTATAGACTAGACTATAGACTTGACTAAAGACTAGACTATAGACTTGACTATAGACTAGATTACAGGCTAGACTATGGACCTAGCCTAGTCTATAGTCTTGTCTATAATATATAGAAGTATATTCTATAATCTAGTCCTTAACCTAGTTTATTGCCTAGTCTAGAGTCTAGTCCAAAATCTATCTAAAAGATAGTTTATATGCTTGTCGATATCCTAGTATATTGTCTAGTCTATAGTTTAGTATAATGTCTATAGTATAATCTATAATCTAGTTTATCCTAAAGTCTATAGTTTAGAAAATACTGTGGCTTTTATAAGTTTAAGGTATTATTTTCAAAATTTCAATTTCCCATACCTGGTTTTTAGTCAACTTCCCGCTTATTTTAATTATTTGCCTCTCAGTTGTTCAATCGTTTAGTTTTTGTGCGTGCAAATGATCTCGTCGTCATCGTCTCATTACTACACACATTTTTTTTCTTCGTTTTTAATTTCAATTTGTGCTTTTTAATGTTTTATTATTAGATATTTATGTGTATTTTGGGGAATTTGTCTGTTTTTAATGGTAATAAAATGGAGTAGCCGTTTATTTGTTTGTTTTTGTATATAAGATATCTATTTGTTTTCCGGGTTGCATTTTAGATTGTTTCATTAAGTTGTTTTTTAAAAATAATTTCTATTATCTTGGAAATTACTAAATTATATTTTAATAGTTTAATTAATGTTCCTTTTAGACTTTAATTAAAATTCTATTAAGTTTTAATTCGGATTCTATACGCTTCACATATGAAATATCTTTCCGGATTTTATTTTAGAATTATTCTGAATTAACTTCTTTATAATGTAAAAAAAATTAAAATTTCTATATAATTTCTATAATTTTGTATTAATCACCTTATATTTTTCACAAAACAATATTGTAAATCTTAGAATTTGGCGCGACTTATTGTCATTAAATTCTATAAACTAGATCATAAATTATTGTCCTGATTCCTCAAACAATGAAATAAATTTAAGCATTTTTTTCTATTAATTACGCCACTTTATTAGGAGTGCCCACTAATCAATCATTATTATTTAATGGAATAATTTAAGAACATTAAATAAAAACATGTTTGACTATAATTGGAAGTATTCAAATATTTGCAAAATTAAGTTTATTACTTAATAATAACGAAATCATAATAAAGAATCGTATGTCAAGTTTCAGTTTTATTTTGCATTTACAATACTATAAATGAAAATAGCCATGATTTAATAAAAAAAATATTTAATGCACAACATACCAGCAAAGTATTTAAATACTTTTTTCAGTCTATCTGTCTGTCTGCATTTTGTTTAATAGTTAAATAATTACATTTTCAGTATGTTATGAACACATAGGTTTTTATGACTATTCGTCATGTAATCTTTATTAGTTGTTTGCTATTGACACTTGTTGTAGCATTTGGCATTCCAAACAACAGCAGAAAAAAAAGAACTTCAGACAGCACCTCAACCATTGTAACCAACAACCATAGAGAGCTGCCACCAAAAACCACCACTACGAACCAGTCAGCTACTATCGTCATTACAGAACAAAATCCAACAAAACGTACTTATTAATAAAACTCAGCTACAGAATTATATTGTCAAGTGTGGCCATTGAATAAAAATTAAATTGAAATGTTGACAAAAATAGCAAATTTTATACAAACGGAGAATTCCATAAAACTTTCTTAAAATATTGGATTTATGGAAAAGATGGAACTGAACTCAAGCGGAACTAGAAATGAAGTAGAATTGAACTACAACTGAACTAGAACTGAACTAGAACTAAACTAGAACTGAACTAGAACTGAACTAGAACTTAACTAGAACTGAACTCAAGCTGAACTAGAAGGAAACAAGAACTAAACTACAACTAAACTAGAACTGAACTCAAGCGGAACTTGAAACGAACTAGAACTGAACTAGAACTGAACTAGAACTGAACTAGAACTGAACTAGAACTGAACTAGAACTGAACTAGAACTGAACTAGAACTGAACTAGAACTGAACTAGAACTGAACTAGAACTGAACTAGAACTGAACTAGAACTGAACTAGAACTGAACTAGAACTGAACTAGAACTGAACTAGAACTGAACTAGAACTGAACTAGAACTGAACTAAAACTGAACTAGAACTGAACTAGAACTGAACTAGAACTGAACTAGAACTTTTTTTTTTTTTTTTATTAATTAATTAATTTTTATTAATTAGTTTACATTTCTCTTAAATATTACATTTCATTATATAATTATATATTAATTTAAATAGATTAAGGACCCACGAAGCCTTATGTGGCTTGTCTGTAGGTCAGAAAATTCTACTATAATTACGTACTATAATGTTAATGTTGCGAACGTATATAAAATTTTTTGAGATCTTTCTTTTTCTTGAACTTATTTCTAATACTTAAAATAGTTGTTGGCAAATTATTCAATATTTTTGGCAATTGAACTTCTATTTTGGCTTTTCCATAATTGTTTTTGTACTTATCTGGCTTATATCTTCCTTCCGCGCGTAATCTGGTATTGTACTGGTGGTTTATTTTTTGTAGGTATCTGCTATCGTGTTCAAAGTTGTTGATCAATGTGATTTCATATATGCTTTTGATGTTTAATATCCATAATTCTTTGGCAATATCTTTATATCGAATTTTGAGTTCTGCAGTATTGATTATGTTGTTATTATTGTTATTTATGTTTGTACTGATATTATTATTGTTGTTAGTGCTGTTAATGTTATTATTTATGGTATTGTTGTTATTGTTTGTACTGATGATTCTTCTATTTACTCTGTTATTATGTGAAGTGATGATGTTTATGTTGTTATTTGTGTTATTGTTTATGGTTGCATTGTTATTGTTGATAATGTTTGTGTAATTATTGTTAATATTTGTGTAATTGTTGTTTGTATTGATATTTCTGTTGAATGTGCTTATATTGTTTGTGCTAGGGTTATTTATTGTGATGTTATCGTAAGTGATTGAGATGTTGTTTATAGTAATGATGTTATTTGTGATTGAATTGTTGTTTCTAATTGAAGTATCATTATCATTGTTGTTTACATTTGTAGTGATATTGTTGCTGTTTATGTTATTGTTGGTGTTATTATATTTTGTGGATTTTCTATAGTTTTCCAGAAGTATTTTCAGTATTCTATTTTGGGAATCTTGAAGAACGTTGCAATAGTTTGAACTGCCCCATGCCGTGATACCATGCCTAATATATGATTCTATCGTCGAGAAATATGCCTGTCTTAGTACGCTGTAGGTAGCAGAGCTGCTAAGATGGTATAGCATAACAGCTGATTTACGCATTTGTTTTTGCACTTCTTCAATGTGGGTGCGCCATTTAAAATTGTGATCCACGTACACACCCAAGTATTTGTAGGTATTTACTAATTCAATGTGTGTTGTGCAGTTGTCGTTATCTTGTAAGTTTTCATTGTGTATACAATCGATATTGTGGAATCTTAAGGATATCTTTATGTACCTGAAATGGCGTGGTTTAATGTGCATAACTTTCGTTTTGCTGGCATTAATTATTAGTCCATTATCGTGGCACCATTTCGTTGCAATATTAAGTTCGTTTTGCATTATTTTGGTTGCTGTGTTTATATCTTTATTTGATACAATAATGGCAGTATCATCAGCGTAAGCATATGTTTTGCTGTTCCTTAGAATGCTTATTAAATCGTTTGCATATATTAGGTATAGCAATGGACCTAATTTTGACCCTTGGGGGACGCCATGGGTAACATCGACTTCGGTACTCATATTATTGCCTACTTTTACTCTAAATTTCCTACATTTTAAGTATTCTTTAAAGAATGTTAGACAATTACCTCTTATTCCAATTCTATGTAGCGTGTTTATGAGTTTGTTGTGATTCAAGGTATCAAATGCTTTGCTGAAGTCAACGAAGAGCGCTAGGCAATGAAGATTTTTGCTTAAACAAGAGTTGATATGGTTTGAAAAGTTTCCAAGCAATTTGTTTATACTTTTGTTTCTTTGAAATCCGTATTGGTTTTCATTGATAATATTGTATCGTTCAATAAAGTTTGACAGCCTTCGAACAACTACTTCTTCCATTATTTTCTCGATGGTTGGTAAAATAGATATAGGCCTATAATTATTGTAGTCGTTTTTCGTGCCATTCTTATATATTGGACGAACAATAGATATTTTAAATACATCAGGAATATAAGATTGGTTTAAAATCATATTAATCATATGAGTTATTATTGTAGTTAGTGAACTCGCATTACTTTTGATGTCACATGGTCTAATGCCATCGATACCCGCACTTTTGTTTGAATTAAGAGATTTTAATATATTAAATACTTCCAATTCGTTAGTATTCTCAACAAAAATAGAGTTACAAATAGTTTTTTCGTTATAAATTAGTGTTTTTTTATCACATGTGTGTATAATCTTTTCAACATTTTGTTTTAGATTGGTGGCAAAGTTATTTAAAATATTTGGAAGTGATTCATTTTTGAAATTTGTTATTATGGTTTCGTCTAAATTTATTATTCTTTTGCCGTTAATTTCATTTATAAGTTGCCACGTTTTTCTCATATCGCACCTATTTTCAATAAATTTTTTTCTATAGTAATTATTTTTAGTAAATATTATTTTTTTATTTAGCGAATTTCTAAATGTTTTGTATTCTTTTTCGTAATCCTTATTTTTCTTATTATTTAGCCACTTTCTATAAAGTTTATCCCTTTTTTCACAACATAATATTAGCTCATTATTTATCCACGGATTGTTTTTTCTATTTTTTTCTCTTTTTTCTAACACAGATTTTTTATATATATAATCAAATTTAGAATTGAAATTACTAAACAAATCGTTAACATTGTCACTGTTATTGATTAAACTGAACCAATTCGTTTCTTTTATTAAACTATTTACTTTTTTATTATTTAATGATTTTTTACAAAAACTGTTTGGGACTCGCTGGGGAACATCAAAACATGTTGGCGATCTCTGGATGTTTACATTATCACGTTCTCTTTCATTCTCATCTACACAACAGAGAATACAATAGTGATCAGCAATTGCTGTTGTTATTACTGCTGAATATCCCGTTGATTTGTTTTTATTATTTCTCACAAAGCAATGATCAATACATGTGTGTGTGTCTGTTTGTACATCTTCACGTGTGCTCTCATTTATTACACTCTCAAAACCATTTGACATCATAATATCCATATATTTTTTTGTTGTTAAATTATTTTTCAATATATCTATGTTGATGTCTCCAATGATTATTGCTTCTTGTTTTCTTTTAATGCTATTTATTACTTCATCGAGCTCGGTGATAAATGTGTTTACATTGGACGATGGGGGTCGGTAGATAGACAGGAGTGTGAGGGGTTTATTGTTTATCATTATTTCAGTGTTTAGCAATTCGAATGAGTTTATGTTAACGTTGTTGGTAATAATTGGCAAGTCTGCTTTAGTATAAACCGCGATTCCCCCTCCAGCACCATCTCTATTTATGAACTAGAACTGAACAAGAACTGAACTAGAACTGAACCAGAACTGAACTAGAACTGAACTAGAACTGAACTAGAACTGAACTAGAACTGAACTAGAAGTGAACTAGAACTGAACTAGAACTAAACTAGAACTGAACTAGAACTGAACTAGAACTGAACTAGAACTGAACTAGAACTGAACTAGAACTGAACTAGAACTGAACTAGAACTGAACTAAAACTGAACTAGAACTGAACTAGAACTGAACTAGAACTGAACTAGAACTGAACTAGAACTGAACTAGAACTGAACTAGAACTGAACTAGAACTGAACTAGAACTGAACTAGAACTGAACTAGAACTGAACTAGAACTGAACTAGAACTGAACTAGAACTGAACTAGAACTGAACTAGAACTGAACTAGAACTGAACTAGAACTGAACTAGAACTGAACTAGAACTGAACTAGAACTGAACTAGAACTGAACTAGAACAGAAATAGAACTGAACTAGAACTGAACTAGAACTAAACTAGAACTGAACTAGAACTGTACTAGAACAGAACTAGAACTGAACTAGAACTAAACTAGAACTGAACTAGAACTGTACTAGAACAGAACTAGAACTGAACTAGAACTGAACTAGAACTGAACTAGAACTGAACTAGAACTGAACTAGAACTGAACTAGAACTGAACTAGAACTGAACTAGAACTGAACTAGAACTGAACTAGAACTGAACTAGAACTGAACTAGAACTGAACTAGAATTGAACTAGAACTGATCTAGAACTGAACTAGAACTGAACTAGAACTGAACTAGAACTGAACTGAACTAGAACTAGAACTGAACTAGAACCGAACTAGAACTGAAGTAAAGCTGAACTAGAAGTAAACGAGAACTGAACTCAAGTGGAACTAGAAATGACCTAGAACTGATCTAGAACTGAACCACAACTGAACTAAAACTAGACTCAAGCTGAACTAGAACTGAACTACAACTGAACTAGAACTAAACACAAGCTGAACTAGAACTAAACTAGAATTGAACTAGAACTTAACTAGAGCTGAACTAGAACTGAACTACAACTTAACTAGAACTGAAATGGAACTGAACTAAAACTGAAATCGAACAATATGTACTTTATATATAATGTAATTTTACTATATTTCTTTCCATAACTGTCTACGTACTTACACATATTTGTAGAATTTATATTTTTTTCTGCTTTGGCTTCGTATTCACATAAAAATCAAGTTTGCTACTAATTGAATTAAACATATGGATAAAAATTGTTAAGCATATAATTACTATTTAATTAACCAATACTATGACAACTACAAAAACATACAGAATTAACTATCAAGTACTTACATACAATATTATTATTGCATTACAAATGGCAAGCAACAAACTTTTAAGCTGCAAACAACAACAAAAACCATTGGCTTTATGGCAAAGTAGCAATCTCGAATAGGTTAGTTGCCACTTACTTGTACCGCCACTGTAACTGTCAATGTTGTTGCTGTTCAAAATTCAAATATCTGATATTTCTATTTATGAATGCAAATTGCAATTCAATTTATTATTTTCCTAAATGCAGCATCATTATGAATTTGCCAAATTCATAATAACTATATTTTAAGCTTAGCAACAGCAACAACAACAGCAACAACTTCAATAACAATGACAACAACATCTCTAGCAACAAGAATAAACTACTAGATATTGCATACACATGAACGTATTCAATACAAATGGAATAATGTTTAGTTATACAATAATACATAACAAAATGCAATTGACAAATGTGTGAATATTTTAGGCATTTTCATCATATTTATATGATTAATTTACATATTTGCATCTTATTTCAACTAAAATATACATATTTGTACGTGCGAGTAACCGTGTGTCAGTGTCAAAGAATGTTTGTTTGTGTGCATTGGCTTTAATAAATCAATTACTATGTATTATGTTCAATAATTTTACAGTTTCAAGTTTTTTTCTTATTCTTCTTATTATTTAAAAGATGATGCGTACGGCTCTTGAAATCATTTTTATTTGTTTACTTTAGCATAAACATGGGTGTTTATTTTGTTAATAATATGCATTATTAGAATTGTTAAATACTTAGTTTTTCAAAGCAATTGTTAAATTTGTTATTTACCTGTTACAAACATAAACACAAATAGAACAGAAATTAAACACAACATGAACCGAACTAGAACAAAACTACAACTGAACTAGAACAGAACTAAAAGAGAACTGTTACAAACATAAACACAAATAGAACAGAAATTAAACACAACATGAACCGAACTAGAACAAAACTACAACTGAACTAGAACGGTACTAGAACGGGACTAGAACAGAACTAGAACATAACTAGAACAGAACTAGAACAGAACTAGAACAGAACTAGAACAGAACTAGAACAGAACTAGAACAGAACTAGAACAGAACTAGAACAGAACTAGAACAGAACTAGAACAGAACTAGAACAGAACTAGAACAGAACTAGAACAGAACTAGAACAGAACTAGAACAGAACTAGAACTGAACTGAACTGAACTAGAACTTAACTAGATTGTCTGATATGTATATTTTATTTTCTAAGCTACAAATGTTATTTTCTTCCTTTTAAAATCGGGGTTATGAACTCGTCCCTGAACAAAAGACTCAAGACACATACGTGATGTATTTCACACATTTTACAAAAGACTAAGGAAACAAACATTATTTCATTTATATTCTTTCCCATACAAAAATTTCATAATTAAAGCTTTAGAACTATGTTTATCAACAAAAGGAAAATACCACCAGCTGTTTTTCGTTTAAAAAAATAGAACAAATTATTAAACGCACAAGGTTTTTAGGTAAGTGAACAAATAATTACACTAACAAGTATTATTAACGAGAAATCATATGAAAATTAATTTGTTAAAAAATATATATATAAATAAGCCACTACCTTCATACTTAATTAAATTCAGTTTAATTAAATTATAAGAAAAACAACTAGAGAAAGATCAATGAATCAATAAAAACGGGCCGTGATTTATGCACAATATGTAGAATAAAAACATTAATAAGAAAAAAATATATAAACCGCAAATATGTATTTCATAAATAATAAAGAATATAATTTGACCGATTTTTTAAGGGGCCATAATAAATATTAAAAACACCACAAAGTATTTATTTTAAACACAATTCAAGTCACTGATTAAGCACAGCATACAAAGTTGGAAGCAAGGCTTTTTTTGCAAAAAAAAGTACATGAAATATAGAGTATAACTATACATATATATTGTATAAAGGGGAATTAACCGCTTAAAATATCCGAGGACGGTCAATCAACTATGTTTAGTATTTGCTACAAAAAATAACTAAAACTAAAAATAAAAACCACCACAACAAAATTTCAAAAATATGGTTATTTTAAACTAAAACTATAAAAACACGCACATAGGTATGTATATTTGCAAATATAGACAGACTCCCCTTTGGAAACAATACTAAATAAATTGACTAAAATATAAACGAACAACACAACATTCGTATAAACAATTTACTGCAAAAATACTACAATAAAATATACTTGTTTTCTTAAAAACAAAAATGCACAGAAAAACTACAACTAAATAAATAAAGCATCACCAGCATTAATAAATTTAAGTTTAAGTGTTTTACTAACCTAAAAACAAAATTCTGCATTTAAAAACGGCCTCTATGTCTGTCCGTTTGTCCACAATCGATAAAGTAAATTAACTATCAATGATAATGGCAACAAGAACAGAATTCTTGTACACATATACAGCAACATGAGCTGGCAACAAAGTATCTGAGAACATGCAACTTTACAACAAAACATCAAAATTTAACTGTGGAATTGTTTTATGTTTTGTTTATGCCTCAGGTTGTTATTTCCGAATGTTACTCAATTTTTATTTTGGTCAAAAACGTAATATAGAAAATTCAACTTTTGGAGGCTTTAGGTGGGCCTTATAGTTAATATATTAATGTACCCAGAAAGCTTCTTTTAAAATATATTTTTAAAGAAAAATCCTAAAATATCACTCGAACTAAAAAACATAATATGTATGTCCTTGTACTCATCAGTTTTCTAAAAGTTCCATTTGAAGATCGATAAAGTGCAGTGAAGAACTAGAACAGAACTAGAACAGAACTAGAACAGAACTAGAACAAAACTAGAACAGAACTAGAACAGAACTAGAACAGAACAGAACTAGAACAGAACAAGAACTGAACTAGAACTGAACTAGAACAGAACTAGAACAGAACTTGAACAGAACTAGAACTGAACTAAAACTGAACTAGAACTGAACTAAAACTGAACTAGAACTGAACTAGAACTGAACTAGAACTGAACTAGAACTGAACTAGAACTGAAC
>NC_060950.1:59968495-59973798 GCF_022045245.1 Lucilia cuprina | reverse complement strand
GTTCTAGTTCAGTTCTAGTTCAGTTCTAGTTCAGTTCTAGTTCAGTTCTAGTTCAGTTCTAGTTCAGTTCTAGTTCAGTTCTAGTTCAGTTCTAGTCCAGTTCTCGTTTAGATCTCGTTTAATTCTAGTTTTACCAATTCTGAATAAACTTGTTCATGGTGTAATTTTGTAATTTTTCAGAATATTTTCTTTAAAAATTATATTCTAAATAGTAAAATTTGAATTTATAGCAAATTACTGTCTAACACTTTGAAGTGGAGGTGTTTTAAAGTATTTCTTTTAAATTCTACGCTCTGCTGCTGTTGGTCTGTCGTATGACTCTGACTCTAGCTTTGAGTTACTAGCTGACTGGCTGACGTCTTGGTCATTATAAGTGGTCAACCTTCAAGAATTTCGTATATCGTATGTATGAATAAATGAGTGAGTAAGTAGCAGTGAATAGTAGTCATATAACGTATTACCGATGATGATGATAATAATAATGATGATGATGATAAACCAGCTATGAATTATTATACAAACTATTAACTAGACACATAGATACAAACAGTGTGTTTGTAAGTTTTGTTTAAAATGTTTAATATGAGTCTAAACAAATTACGTGTTGAGATGTTTAAACAAAAATATTTAAAAAGTGTTTTTGTAGTATTATTGTTATTAATTTTTGTTTTGTTTCTGTTATGGTTAAAGGCGTTTGATTATAATCTTTTTTTCATTTTTTTATTCTTAAAACAAATCATAAATGTTCAGTAAAACTTCATTATAATTTATTTAATATATTTTGGTTGTCTGTTTGTTTTCATACATTGTCCATCTGTTTTGACTATTTTATTTTAGTTATAAGTGACGCATTTGGGTTTCTTTTTTGAACTTAAAACACTAAACATTCTTTCGTATTTGGTCACTCATTTTAGCTTGAAAACTTGTACAATTTCTGTTGAACACACTATTTTAATATTCACTTTGTTTTGAAAATAATTTAACTTAATATTTTGTTTATGGTCTTATTTTGTCCATATAAAATCTTTAAATTACTATTCGTTTGGGTAGGCACTTCAAGTAGAAAAAAAGCAAAAAATAACTAAAACAAAAACGAAGAATAAAAATAAAAACAAATTCACCTTTAAAGTTCATTAAACTTGTTATATAATAAACTTAAATTATAATTTATGCTGCTATTAACAACAGCAACAACAAAAAAATCAAAAATTTATGATTGCTTTACTACTATTTTTTTTTGTTTCAGAATTGATTAGTTTTTGTCATATTTGTTAATTTTATGCATTTTTTCCACAACAATAAATTTTTACGATTTTTTTTTTTGTAAAAAAAGACACAATTGTAATAAACTTGATTATTTAAGAGAAAAAAAATTTATTTGTAGGAGTTTGAATATTCATAACTACAACCAAATAATGCAAATTTTTGTAAATCAATAAAATTATTAGGTCAATAGCACAACAATGTTTATTAAATTAAATTTTTATTTTCTTAAAAAAAAGGAATTTCCAAATTTGTTGCTGTTACAAACGTATTAAATAGAATTGTTTATCGATTCCAAGAATTTGGTCTTTAAATAAACATTTTTTTACTTGTAATCTTATTTAATCTTATTTATGTGCAGTAGTCAAATTTTATAAATAATGATCGACGATGCATTTTAAGTATATTTTTGTAAATCCCATTATATCACTCAGTAGTAGGGTGATTGAGTAATTTTTGTGATCTAAGAAAGTATTTGATTTCAAACGGTGTTATAAATATAGAACTGAAATAGAACGTAAACTGATCTAAAACTGAAATTAACTAGAAAGAAGATAGAACTAAAACAAGAACTAAAACTGAACTAGAACTGAAATAGAATTGGACTACAACTGAACTAGAACTTAACTAGAACTGAACTAGAACTGAACTAGAACTGAACTAGAACTGAACTAGAACTGAACTAGAACTGAACTAGAACTGAACTAGAACTGAACTAGAACTGAACTAGAACTGAACTAGAACTGAACTAGAACTGAACTAGAACTGAACTAGAACTGAACTAGAACTGAACTAGAACTGAACTAGAACTGAACTAGAACTGAACCAGAACTGAACTAGAACTGAAATAAAACTAAATTAGAACTGAAATAAAACTATACTAGAACTAAACTAGAACTGAACTAGAACTGAACTAGAACCGAACTAGAACTGAACTAGAACTGAACTAGAACTGAACTAGAACTGAACTAGAACTGAACTAGAACTGAACTAGAACTGAACTAGAACTGAACTAGAACTGAACTAGAACTGAACTAGAACTGAACTAGAACTGAACTAGAACTCAACTAGAACTGAACTAGAACTGAACTAGAATTGAACTAAAACTGAACTTAAACTCAACTAGAACTGAACTAGAACTGAACTTGTAGTCAACACGAACCCTCTACCTTGGGCTCCCTTTCCGTTAAAGCGAATACATTCGTTCTTTTGTTGATGAGTGACCTGGTACCCTAATAGTGAAGACCTTACATCTGGGAAATTATTCGGTTAGAGCTTTCTTAAAAGCCATGTTTACGCATTTAATTATTGCTTAAATTCTGCTGAAAGCCAGTGTTATGGGATTCCTTCAGGTATTTGCTTTAATGTTCCCCTTGGATCAGTATTATAGATTTTAATTGCCTCCTCTTGTCTTATAGATGTTTCAATGCTTTGAATATCCAGCAACAACTGTAGTGCCTTGGTTGGCGTAGTAAGTACTTTTGTTTTTGTTTTTCCGGTATTTGGTAAGTGGATTAGATACACGTTAAGAAAAAAATGGATAAGATGTACGATATAAATATTTGTCCCCTTTACTATGGGTAATCACATTAATAACCTCATAAGAAAATATTTTGTCCTGTCTGCAATGTTAACCCTGCGAAGACGGAAATCTGTCTTTTCACATTAAAAACAAAATTTTCTAAGTAAAGGTAACGGTCAGTTCTTGAAAGGAAATTGAAATTCTTAGAAGGAAATTAAAATGATCTTATCCACATAGTGGAAAATTTCAACAAAGCACAATTTTGCTGAGAACTGTTTAGGAAAACCTTAGGTATGGAGCCTTAGTACTAATATGACAACTCCTTGGCGTTATAAAATTGCAATTAGATCGGTTCTGATAAACTTCTTTAAACATCCGCACTAGAAATAAATTGTTTTCTAACAGTTTTTTCTATGTAAATTATAAAATAAATATAATTTTTTAAAATTTAATAACAATAATAATCATAATAAATTTTATTTGTTTTTATTATTTTTAATTTTTTTTTTTTTTGTTTTTACTATTATTTGTATTTGGTGTTAACCTTTGATTAAAATGTTATGCAAATATGGTAGTTGCTAATTAAAATATTAATTCATAAACGCCCAGAGGCATATTTTATGTTAGTTTTATTTTGTTATTATTTTTTTTTTTTTTCAATATAACAAGTGAAACAGTAGTTAAATAATACACACGAAAAAAATAATACTTTGACATACACTGCAAAGAGACTGACAGACAGCTAAAATATATTAATGTTTAACGAAAAAACACTGAGAGAAAAAAATTGGAAAAATTTTAAAGTTAAAGCTGCAAAGAATAAAAGTTTCTGGTTAAAATTTTATGAAAAAAACGTTGGCTCAAAGTTGGTTTAACATAATATTGACATAGATAATAAAAATTTTCTACGTGTAGAGCTGAATAAAATATTTAAAAATATTCATGATAGAGGTGGCAATCAAACTGACTTGACTCTGAGTATCTAAACATCAATTTGAGGCACGTTTTTTATTTATTATAAACTCTTTTTTTTTTTTTGCTGAATTCTTTGTCTTATTTTGTTACAGTTTAAAGTACTTTTAAAAATATTCGTGCAGTTTTATATCAAATATTTTTTTCTTTTTTTTGCGTAGGTTACCCAAACAATAGGGTTACATTTTGAAGTGTTTAGATGGATTAAATTCAAGTTTCGTTGCGTTAACGCAACACTAGTAACAACAAATTAAAACTACATGTTTTCATGTAGATTTGCTAATTTTATTCGTAGTTTATAGTTTATTTATTTGTTTTGCTATTGTTGGTAGCTTTCGTTATCTAAATAATGTTTGTCATGATTTTTTCACTTCAATTTTTTTTTTAACATTACTTTGGTATTTTCTGTTAAATTAGATTTTTGGCAATTTTTTTTTTCAAACTTTGAAATGCCCCTGGCAAGGCTGTCAATGTTGTTGTTATTTATTCGACTACTACTTCAATTATTTATAAAAAATAATAAGTAACCAATGACTGCTCTAGTAGCACTCAACAGCATTTGTACTGCTACAGTGAAGTGTTTTAGTTAAACAAAAGATTTGAATTATAAGACAATTGCAGATGCGGAAGAAATCGAAATTATTATAATAATAATTGATTTCATTTAAATGGATTAGGCTGCCAATAAATATATCATTTGTAGAATAATTTGTTATGTTTGTAAAATGAAATGTGTTGAAATTGCTTAAAAATGAATTAAACTTTGATCTAAGCTGTTAAATGGAAGTGGTAATTCACATTTGTATAGAATACAATTAAGTTTGGCTAAACATAAACAAAAAGATTTAAGAGTTTGAAAGATGTTAAGATATTTTATAGTAACTAACTAACTAACTAACTAACTAACTAACTAACTAACTAACTAACTAACTAACATACTATTTTACTACCTTACTTATAGAATACAATTAAGTTTGGCTAAACATGAACAAAAAGATTCAAGAGTTTGAAAGATGTTAAGATATTTTATAGTAACTAACTAACTAACTAACATACTATTTTACTACCTTACTTACTAACTAACTAACATAATATTTACTACCTTACTTACTAACTAACTACCTAACTAATTAACTAACTAACTAACTAACTAACTGACTAACTAACTAACTAACTAACTAACTAACTAACTAACTAACTAACTAACTAACTAACTAACTAACTAACTAACTAACTAACTAATTAACTAACTAACCAACTAACTAACTAACTAACTAAATAACTAACTAAATAACTAACTAACTAAATAACTAACTAACTAACTAACTAATTAACTAACTAACTAACTAACTAACTAACTAACTAACTAACTAACTAACTAAATAACTAAATAACTAACTAACTAAATAACTAACTAACTAACTAAATAACTAACTAACTATCAACCTATCTATTTATCTATCTATCTATCTATCTATCTATCTATCTATCTATCTATCTATCTATCTATCTATCTATCTATCTATCTATCTATCTATCTATCTAT
>NC_060950.1:59967260-59968395 GCF_022045245.1 Lucilia cuprina | reverse complement strand
CTCTCTATCCCTCTATCTATATATCTATCTATCTATCTATCTATTTATCTATCTATCTATCTATCTATCTATCTAACTAAACAAATATGAATGTCCGGATTCAGACATTTATAAAAGATCAACCTAAAAAAAGAAAATGGGAAACTGTCCATTCTTATTAGGTCTTGGCTGAAACCTTGTCTTGCAAGTCCATCTCCTGATAGAATTAATCACGCATCAAGCCTATCGTTTACCATATCGATATAACACAAGGTATACAATGGTGTCACTTTTGTCATTTGATGAGAAGAGGTATATAAAAGAGAGGGAAATAGTTTTTTGCTCATTGCGCCTCTGTATGCACTGTGGCTATGATATCCGCTTGGAAAAACCACATTCGTTTGGGTGTCTAAAGGACCTTAATATATCCATGATAAAAATATTTTCATGCTGCCTTAAGGTACATGAAAGTTATAATATGTTTGTTTAATATTAAGAATTTTGTTTAACTCTTTCAAATATTAATGCTAGAAAAATATGTATTACAAAAATTAGAACATAAAACGTTATAAAGAAAACAATAAACATTTGACCTTTGATGTAAAAAACAAAATATGATTAAAATTATTTTCTAAGAAGAAATCATTAACAATTATACTCGTATTTGTTTTATTTCCTATTTGTAAAACAAAAAAAACAAACAAATGTTGATGATCTTTTTATTGTGGTTGTTTAAACAATTAATAACCATGAGTTGTTTTTTCATTTCTTGTAAATTTATAATAAATTTACTATTCGTTTACTATAGAACAATATGATGTAAGCAGTAGTCAATGGGTTTGTGTGTATATATTCTATAAATTTACAATGTAATTGTGTAAATTTTTAAAACATTTTCAACCATGATTTTTTTTAACAATAACAAGAAAAAAAGCAAATAAATTAATAATTTGTTGGGCATAAACATAAAACCTCTACTCTACAACACAAAAATTACACTCAAAGTAGGGATGTTTGTTAGACCGACAGATAATGATGATAATTTAAAGTTTTTATACCCACCATCAAAAAAGATGGGGGTATATTGATTTTGTCATTCCGTGTGTAACACATCGAAATATTGCTCTAAGACCCCATAAAGTATATATATTCTGGG
>NC_060950.1:59964483-59967160 GCF_022045245.1 Lucilia cuprina | reverse complement strand
AACTGAACTAGAACTGAACTAGAACTGAACTAGAACTGAACTAGAACTGAACTAGAACTGAACTAGAACTGAACTAGAACTGAACTAGAACTGAACTAGAATTAAACAGAACCAGTGCTTCAAACAATTCTTTAGAAATTATTTTAAATTTTCTGGAAATGGTGTATTTTTTTAATTATACAATTAAGTATTTATTTAAATATATTTTTGCTAAAATAATAATTTTGTTAGCTTATTAAACAACTTAAATACTGGGGAATAAAATTAAATTAAAATAAAATCTCTCAAGCATCTTTAGAGTTCTGTTGAATTCTAAGTTGAATATTTGAAATGGGGATGCGGAAATATGTGCTAGTGATTACGCCATAATTTTGATTTACAAACATATTTAAGAAAAAATGTTTTTAAAAAGTTTTAGCTTTGTCATTATTTTCAAATATAGTTACAGTATTTATTAAATTGTGAAACGTTAAAAAAAAACTTATTCAGTTCTAGTTACTTTTAAAATATTCTGTAATTATAAAATCTATGAAAACATAGATTTTTGTCCTCGCGATAAAATCTATTGAATTAATAATTAAATTCACTAGATCCAAAACGTGTATATAATGTTAAAATTAAAAAGGGCACTTCTGTAATTTCAATTACATAATTTTTTTAGTTCTTGTTGTGAGATAAGACTAGTATCATTTTATTTTTCAAACATTGTAATATTTCCTTTACATTTTTCAAGTGTTTCATTTAAAACACCTTGATCATTTTACGTTAAAAAAATTTGTGTAATTTTAATTAGTTAAACCCATACACTTGATTACTGGTCAGTTATTGTTTTACTATTCTCAATTAACCTCACGAAGGTTAATAGAATAATAAATTAAAAGAAACTATGGTAAACATAATAGATGTTTTTTTTGTAATTTTGTTCTTTGGGCTTGTTAAGAGAAACAAAAACAAATCCACAAAATATAAAACAAAAGTTATACATAATTAAAAAAAATTGTTTAAAAATCTGTATACAACACGTAGGGACTACATAGTTGAACATAAAATAAGCGGGTTTCAATTTTAATAACAACAATTTTTGTTTAAGATAAAATTTATGTTCAACTATAATTTTAGAAAATTTAATAGTAATAATAACAATAAATAGCTATAGTAAGCAGAACAAAGTCATACTAATTTTATAAATTGTATTGGTCTAAAAATTTGTTTAGTATTCAGGTGTTAGGCGAATGGTTTCAAGTCAATGTCTTTGTTTTATTTTCGGTCAGTCAGTCTGTCCATCCATACACTCCTCCGTTTGTTTAAGTATTGTTAATATTATTTTTAACAAACAAAACTTTAAAATTGTACTCCAATTGCTTTTTTTTTACTGATTGTCTTTTCGTCTACCGCTACTGCATAGAGTCCATATTATTTCAATTATTTATGTTTATATATTTTACGTTTTCAATAAACGATTTTAATGTTCAACAATTATAGAGTAGAGTAGCTGCTGAAATAGTTTAAAATAATTTACAAGAAAACTATATTTAAACAAACAATACTAATCAATAAAAACTATATAAAAAAATTTACTGAAATAACAAATTTTCTTTATTGCTATTACGAAATTAATATAAATATATATGCGAATTTGTTGACAAGAAAGTTTATTTCTTGTGTAAATACTTTTGACATTTTTAAAAAGTAACTTGCAGATAGAGGGTATTTTATATTCAATATAGCCGAATATAGCGCTCTAACTTGTTCATTATTACTTTTGCTACTGTTAATATTAAAACAATTTTAACTCACACAATTATGTTTAAATTCCGATAACATACACATACTGAGACATAACATAAATTTAGAAAAAATATCCTTGATATTTGAACTGTTATAATAGTAATTTGTTTTTATTGTTTCTAATTCAGATAGTTGTTGAAATGTTATTGTTTTTATTTAAATTAATTATTTTATTTGTCATTTTGGTGTTGAAAAGAATTGATACAATTTGCGTTAAATTTCAAAATCGAGTTTAGTTCTTAAGTCTTTTGTTTTGGTGTGTGTGTGTGTGTGATTAATAAGGTGGAAGTAAACTTAAGCTTGTTTGTACAAATATTGTATAAGTGTTGTTAGCTTTTTCGACTGTCAGGTAAAAATATGATGAAATGGAACTAGCTAATTAACTAAATAACTAACTAACTAACTAACTAACTAACTAACTAACTAACTAACTAACTAACTAACTAACTAACTAACTAACTGACTAACTGACTAACTGACTAACTGACTAACTGACTAACTGACTAACTGACTAACTAACTAACTAACTAACTAACTAACTAACTAACTAACTAACTAACTAACTAACTAACTAACTAACTAACTAACTAACAAATTAACTAACTAACAAATTAACTCACTAACTAACTAACTAAATAACTAACTAACTAACTAACTAACTAACTAACTAACTAACTAAATAACTAACTAACTAGTTCTGTTCTAGTTCTCTAGTTCTAGTTCTGTTCTAGTTCTCTAGTTCTAGTTCTGTTCTAGTTCAGTTCAGTTCTAGTTCTGTTCTAGTTCTGTTCTTGTTCTGTTCTTGTTCTGTTCTAGTTCTGTTCTAGTTCTGTTCTAGTTCTGTTCTAGTTCTGTTCTAGTTCTGTTCTGTTCTAGTTCTGTTCTAGTT
>NC_060950.1:59961462-59964383 GCF_022045245.1 Lucilia cuprina | reverse complement strand
TATAGCAATGAAATTACACAGAAGTAAGATTTATACAAGTCAAAATTTACCAAATTTTATGTGGATCGGTTCACAATTGACCCTTCCCCCATATAAGGCCGCCTTCAGAAAACGACTTTAATGTTAATTATGGGCGTAAAAATACTAATATAGCGAAGAAATTTGACATAAGTATGTATCTGAGGAACCAAAACCTTTCCATCAAATTTTATGTGGATCGGTCTATAATTGACCCTACCCCCCATATAAGGTCCCCTCCATAAAACTACTTTAACGCTCATTACTGCCTTAAAAATACGAGTATAGCGATGAAATTTCACAGAAGTTTTTCACAAGCCAAAATCTCTTTACCAAATTTTATGTGGAACAGGCCTTAATTGACCATAACCCTAACATAAGGTCCTTATCAGAAAATACTTTAAGACCCTTAACTAAGTTTCTTTCGACTTAATTAAGTTTCTTGCCAGTCAAAAATTCTTAACCTAATTTTATGTGGATCGAGCCTTAATTGACCTATAATGTCCCCATAAAAAAAAAAACAAGTAAAGCAATGGGCTAAAAAACGAGTAAAGCGATGAAATTCGATATAAAGCTGACCTGTAGGAACTAAGATCGTTTTACAAAATTTTACGGAGATCGGTCTATAATTGACGCTACCCTCATATAAGGCCCCTTCAGGAAATGACTTTAAAGCTCAATACTGGCTCAGTAGATTTATGAAATTCAACATAAACTAGTTTCGTGTAAGCTAATATCTCTATCTCTTTTATAGGAACCGAAATCACTCTATCAATTTTAATGAGGATCAGACGCGAAAAATACGAATACCGCAATGTAACTCGACATAAAACAATTTTGATTTAAAATCTCACTACCCTATTTTATGACTTTAATGCTCCTTAGTGGCTTCAAAATACAAGTAGATCGATGAAATTTTAAACAAATAAGGAACTGAAATCTTCCTACAGACTTTAATGAGAATTGGTCCATATATATAAATACCCCAACTCGCTATAAAAATTAGCACTGTCAATAGTAAAACCCCCATTAATGGACCTCTTTCAAATATTACCCTGATGTTCTCATTAATATCGATATATAATATTAAAATATTCAAAATATCAAAGTTCATTTATATAACAGTGATTTGATGGTGGGTATAAAAGATTCGGCATAGCCGAATATAACACTCTTACTTGTTTTTTTTCTGAAAAACATCATTATCATTACAAGCAGTTTTTTTTGTAATTTATAAATGAAATGAAGGTCATAAATATGTTTAAAGAAAATTTCCCCTTTGCAATAAAATTTAGAAAAAAAAATGATGAGTTGTGTCCGAAAAAGTGCTGACTGCACGTTTCGGGTACTTTACACAATTTTATAGCAATTATTTAGAAATTTTTAAGATTTTTTATATTAATTTTTAAATGTTTTAATAACAATTACATTGTTAAAACGCTATTAAAAAGAAATGTAAAAGTTTCTTTAAAATTATTACTTTTAATTATTATTAAAATAATGAAATTAAAAACAAATATTATTTGTTTTTAATTTTACAACTTTTCTATTACTTTCCGCATTTCTAATAAATTAAAATTTAATTTCTTAAAAATAAAAAAAAGTACAGAAATAAATAAAATATATTACACTGAAACAATTTAATGAGTCATCTTAGGAAATTTAAGGCATTTCTATGGGATTGTTTGTATGGGGTCTAGAGGCAAATGAGATCATAACAAAAACTGATGCTTATATTTATATAACTTAGTTGCACCGATTTTCTTGGAAGGTAGTAGTATATTTGACCTAGTTATTAGACAAGGGGCCCAAATTAGGGTTCTATAAATCGACTTACGAATAATCGAACAATCGACTTTTTGTCGAAGTCGACCATTTTGTTCCAAAAAAGTCGATAACTTGACTATCGTCTGTGAAAAAAAGTAAAAAGTCAACTTTGGAAATAAAAGTCGAAAAAAGTCGAAAATTGTCGAAAAGTTGGAAAAAGTCGAAAATAGTCGAAACGTCGGAAACAGACGAAAATAATCGAATAGTCGAAAAAAGACAAAAATAGTTAAACATCGAAAAAAGTCGAAAATCGTCGATAAGTCAGAAATAGTCGGAAAAAGTCAAAAATAGTCAAAAAGTCGGAAAAAGTCGAAAATTGTCGAAAAATCGAAAAAAGTCGACTATTCACAAAAATAGTCAAAAAGTCGGAAACAGACGAAAATAATCGAATAGTCGAAAAAAGACAAAAATAGTTAAACAGTCGAAACTAGTTGAACATCGAAAAAAGTCAAAAATCGTCGACAAGTCAGAAATAATCGGAAAAATTCAAAAATAGTCAAAAAGTCGAAAATAGTCGAAAATAGTCGAAAATAGTCGAAAATAGTCGAAAGTCAAAAATAGTCGAAAAGTTGAAAATAGTCGATAATAGTCGAAGTCAATAACTCGACTATCGTCTGTGAAAAGTCGACTTTGGAAATAAAAGTCGGAAAGTGGGAAAAAGTCGAAAATAGTCAAAAAGTCAATTTACAAAATACTAACTGTGGAAAAGTCTAAAAGTCGACTTTTAACTAACTGAAAAAAGTCGAAAAGTTGAAAAATCAACTTTGCATAAAATGCAAAAAGTTAAAAAGTCAAAAAATCAAAAAATCAACTTTGCATAAAATACAAAAAGCTGAAAAGTCGACTTTTAACTAAATGCAAAAAGTCGACTTTTAACTAAATGCAAAAAGTCGACTTTTACGCAAATGCAAAAAGTCAAAACGTCGACAAATAATAGACCGATAATACGGGTTCCAATCATGGAATATGTTAGTTAGTTAGTTAGTTAGTTAGTTAGTTATTTAGTTAGTTTGTTAGTTAGTTAGTTAGTTAGTTAGTTAGTTAGTTAGTTAGTTAGTTAGTTAGTTAGTTAGTTA
>NC_060950.1:59959673-59961362 GCF_022045245.1 Lucilia cuprina | reverse complement strand
AACTGAACTAGAACTGAACTAGAACTGAACTAGAACTGAACTAGAACTGAACTAGAACTGAACTAGAACTGAACTAGAACTGAACTAGAACTGAGCTAGAACTGAACATGAGCAACTACTACTTTTTTAAAACAATCATTTTCAAATAATTTCCTAAATCGTACTTCCCTGAAAGAAAAAATAACTCAGAAAAGCGTGTGTATAATTTAAAATTAACTTTGTGTTTCTATTTAACTAAATAATGAACATTTAATTTAAGTTTTAACATGTAGAAACATGTAAATAAATAAATTGACTTCAACTTAATTTCAATGAGTATTATCATCATCTTTAGCAGAGTTCATCATAATGAGGTCTATCATATACTCTGACCGTGAACTTTGGTGATGTATGATGATTTTAGTTTTTTTTTTTTTTGCAATTTGTGTATGTTTCCATAAAATACAAAGTATGAATGAATGTTGTTGGTTAATCTGTGTTGTACTTTGTATGTATGTATTTAGCAGCACTTCGTGTCTATTTTTCACAACTTGAGGATTGCATGTTGTTTAAGTTTAGTTGTTACTGTTGTTGTTATTTCGTCTTTTTTTCTCAACTTTAATTGTTAATTTTCATTGGTTTAGGTGCTAATTTGTAGTATGTGAGTGATATGAAAAATTTATATTGAAAAAAGTTATTATAGTTTTTATAATTGTGAAATAAAGCACATCTTTTCTGTACAAATAGTGATAGATCTAAGTAGCTAATATGAAGCATATTATGCCATTCAAAAGATGGACACACGAACAGACAGTTAAGTAAATAACATGAATGTTGGAAGTTGTTTATAATTTATAGAGTTATATAGTAGGATTTCACTTTTAACATTTGACTTGGGGATTTTTCTTAGTTCATGTTAGTCATGACGATATTTAAGTATTTTCGAGATCTTTTTTTTGTGAATTTTTTATATATTTTTGTTTACTTATTTAAGTGAATTTTTATATTTTTTTCTGTCTGCTTGTTTTTGCTGTTGTTTTGATTTGAAAATAGTTTTTATTAAGTTTTTATTATGAAAACACAGTTGGTTAAACATTTTAAATAGCTAAGTGTGAATTAAAAGGTTTGTTGTATGTAATTATATGCCAATAACTATAATTACATTAAAATATATACAACATCGTAGCTGAACTTGTATGAAATTGAAAAAAAGTAGAGTTAAATTATGTTTTCACAAGTTGTAAAGTAATACATTTTAATTAGATTCAGGAATAGCAAGAGCACCATCTGAAATATGTAACGTTTGGTTGCACTTGTGAATCCATTCAGCCTCTGTGGAAGTGATGTTTATTTACTTCCAAAGTAGCGAAAATAATCATCACTTCCACAGTCATTGTTATTGAAGCCAAACAAGATGTATTGTATAATATTACAATTTCACTTTCTAATTAATTCTCGAGAATGACATTAAAAGTAGTGAATTTGAAATCAAAAGGATTAACATCTTTCCAATGTCAAGGCTGTGTTGAAATCATCACTTCTTTAGGATTTTTCAGTACTTCATGATGTAATTTCTACTTTTTTCGCTTCTTTGGAAGTTCTTTTTGGGATGGAATGGTCCATATACTCACTAACTAACAAACAAACTAACAAACAAACAAACTAACTAACTAACTAACTAACTAACTAACTAACTAACTAACTAACTAA
>NC_060950.1:59957224-59959573 GCF_022045245.1 Lucilia cuprina | reverse complement strand
AACTAGAACTGAACTAGAACTGAACTAGAACTGAACTAGAACTGAACTAGAACTGAACTAGAACTGAACTAGAATTGAACTAGAACTGAACTAGGACTGAACTAGAACAGAACTAGAACTGAACTAGAACTGAACTAGAACTGAACTAGAACTGAACTAGAAATTAGAACTGAACTAGAACTGAACTAAAACTGAACTAGAACTCAACTAGAATTGAACTAGAACTGAAGTAGAACTAAACATATTTAAAATTATTTGCCTTAACTAACTTTTAAAATTACCCTCGTTTACAGGAACACATGGTTGGCTAAAAGTACAAGTAGGTACTTATGCAGGGCATTTAAAATTGCATACTTTTGTGCAACGCACCAGCAACGACCATTTGGAATCGGTAAAAATCTCAAATTATAACTTAGTTTTAGTTTTGTTCATTTATTCAGTTATTTTTTTTCATATTTTTATGGTTGTCATGATTGCAATGAAATTGAAAGTTACAATTAACAATGGAGAAAAAATAACTAACAATAATGCTTACAATAAGCGTATAAATGTGGGTTAATTGGATCATATTTTTTTTGTTTTTTTTTTGCATTGATATTTGGGCCATTTTTGTTTGTTTTCCTAATTTATAATTTGCGTTATTTGTAAATTTTTAATTGAAGTTTAGAATTGTTTTATTTTGTCGTATTTTGTGTAAGTATGCAATTTAAGTTTATTAAAAGGAACAATTTGAAATACAGTAGCAGGGACTAAAAAAGTTTAATCAATTCTTCTAAAATAATTTCAGACAAAAAAAAAACTTGAAATTATGAACACTTAATCATACTTAATAAACTATTTTTGTTTATTTATAAGCATTTAACCATTAAATGGTAATCAAAAAATAATTTTCAAAAATTGATTTATCATACATTTAACTAATAGACAACTTTTGTCCATCATTTAAAAAAACACTTTAAAAAAATGTGTTATCTAAACGAATATGACAAATTGTCTAATAATAAATTGTTATTGATTCTTAACAACATTTTCAAATAGTTAGTAGACAATTTCAATTCAATATGTTGTTACAATTCAATACAGCAACGCTTAATACAACTCAAATAATCTGATCTTTTGTACTTGAACATAATTTATTTAAAAGTGAAAAAAATCTAAAGAATATTGAAAAAAACAAAATAAAAATTTAATTTATGTATAAGTTAAGCTAATGTACTTATATGAATGTATGTTGAGATATATAAAAAAAATATATTCATATTGATTTTATATAGAAAAAAGTCTGTCTATCTGTCGGTGTCTACAGATAGATAGAAAAAACATACAGACATATAAACATGTTTGACTTAAAATTTAACCTATAATTTATATGTAAAAAAAATAATATTATTATATTCTATCTGAACCACACGTAAAACGTGATGATCTTCTGCAGGTCTAACTATTTGTATGATTACGTTTTGAGTACGTAAATACATACATATGTACATATGTATGTACGCAGCTACGTTGAAAATTTTAGTCAATGTTATTATTGTTTTGGCATACATAATTATTTATTGTCTATATTTAGTTAACAATTTGTTCATGTAATGACCACTTTTTATACATACTTATCAAACATTGTTTCTAACTTTAACTGTTTTTTCTTTTTTGAGGTTTGTTGTTTTTTTATATTCTTATATTCTGTCAATTTGGAAAAAAATTAACAATGAATGATGTAATAATATTGTTTTAAATACAGGTGTTTTTGTTTTGCTATTTAACAGAACAGAACTAATGAAGGAAGAAGGTATGCCAAGGTGAGCTTTTCGATTCACAAAGAAATTTTATTGCATACGATAATGGAACACAAAATGTAATATTAACTTTCACCATTTTTTAAACCTAGAAGAAGAGGGAAAATACGTTTATTAATTGAGTGTTCTGATAATGTTGCGAGTAAAATGGTTAATTTTGAAGAATTGGTCAAACAATTTAAGTAGAACTGAAATAGAACTGAACTGGAACTGAACTAGAAATGAACTAGAAATGAACTAGAACTGAACTAGAACTGAAATAGAACTGAACTAGAACTGAACTAGAACTGAACTAGAACTGAACTAGAACTGAACTAGAACTGAACTAGAACTGAACTAGAACTGAACTAGAACTGAACTAGAACTGAACTAGAACTGAACTAGAACTGAACTAGAACTGAACTACAACTGAACTAAAACTGAACTACAACTGAACTAGAACTGAACTAGAATTGAACTAGAACTGAACTAAAACTGAACTAGAACTGAACTAGAATTGAACTAGAACTGAACTAGAACTGAACTAGAACTGAACTAGAACTGAACTAGA
>NC_060950.1:59955122-59957124 GCF_022045245.1 Lucilia cuprina | reverse complement strand
ATAGACTAGACTATAGACTAGACTATAGACTAGACTATAGACTAGACTATAGACTAGACTAAAGACTAGACTATAGACTAGACTATAGACTAGAATATAGACTAGACTTTAGACTAGACTATACACTAGACTATAGATTAGACTATAGACTAGACTATAGACTAGACTATACACTAGACTGTATACTAGTCTATAGACTATGTTACAAACTAAAATACTACATTTGCATACCGTAATTTTTCACTGTTGAATAAAATATATCAATCCTTCTATATACATGCATACGTATTTACACTCAAATTGACTCAAAGTGGCCGTATTCGTAACCACAAGGGGAGTTTTTACTATTGATTGAGGTAGACCAAAATTCAGAGAGTGAATGCAATGAAATTAAAAAAAAACAGTTAAGAGGTTGTTGATTTCATAAATTGTGTCTATACAGAGCCATACTTACACATACAAATGTATGTATATATGTATGTACATACATATGTATATAGTAAAAATGCATTTTAATACTACAATATAAACATACATACATGTTTGACTAAATGACTCATGTCTCTAGCTTCTCTATAAATAAACAACAATCTTTTCCAAAAACCCCTGAATATTGAGTGTTATAATTTTGTTGTTGTTGTTGCTGTTATTGTTTTGCATTCGATGTCTGCCTGTATGTCTATTTGTAGCTATCTGGTCTAGCGTTTTGGTTTTGTTTGGGGTTGACTGGTTTTCATATGGATGATTGTACATCAATCAGTAGGCGGTAATAGCACAGCAACATTTTATTTAAGCCTCTGGGGATGCAATAACAAAAAACGATTTATATACAGTTTTTTTTGGTTTATTTGTAGATTTTATTGTTAAATTTTATTTAAACAGTTTTTTATTGGCATTTAAATGCACTTGTACGGCGTTAATACTTTAAAACTTATAATAATGTGAACAATGAATATAATATAAATATTATATATGTACACAGCTTCCTTTTCGTAGGTATTTTGAGGTTTCAATTCGATCATCGTTATCGATCTCTATCGATTATCTTTCTCTTCTTATCAAGAAAAGTGATAACTTTTTCTCTACTAACAAATCTAGTTTAATTTCTGTACGATTTAACCTTTGACACACTGTAACCGAAACCAAAATATTTTCTTTGATTGTGGATTTGTATATGATTGTTTACAACTTACTAATGCAGAGAATGGATATTGCACAATTCCAGCAACATGTTGCATGATTTCAATTAAAAAAAAAACTCAAACAATTCAAACGTCTCATATTCGTTAAAGGACTAAATAAATACAATTTATATTCATTGAAATAAATGCGCCCAAAATAACAATAACAAAAAAAAAAAAAATAAAAAATCTACCAAAACAACATCAAGATCAACATTACCGCAACAGCAATAATAGGCAGCAATAAAAACAACAACAGCAAGCAGGAAATGCAACTTATAACAAGCGGTGGCGGTATTAGTCAGTTAGATTTTTAAGTGGCGGCAAGTGTTGCTTTATTGTTATTTGTTATTGCTGGCTGTTGACTATTCTATATTGTGTTGCAGATTGTCTGATGAGTGTGTTGTTCAGTGCAATGTGGATTTGTATGGATTGTAGTATGTATTAAGGTACTGGAGTATTTATGTATGTATAAATGTTTTTGTTTTAGTTTTTTTTTTGGCCATTGGCAATTCATGGTTTTTAGTTGGAAAACATTCCACTTAAATGACTTTTTAAATGTTGAACTTTGTAGAGGCAACTAAGTACAATGAATGTGTGTAAGTAGGCAGAAAGGCATGCATGAGTGTTAAGTGCAAAAACAGACCGACTGGAAAGGTCTTCTATACTGAGTTAGAGCTGAACAAAAAGGAACTAGAAGTGAACAAGATGTAAACTGCAACTGAACTAGAACTGAACTAGAACTGAACTAGAACTGAACTAGAACTGAACTAGAACTGAACTAGAACTGAACTAGAACTGAACTAGAACTGAACTAGAAC
>NC_060950.1:59898706-59955022 GCF_022045245.1 Lucilia cuprina | reverse complement strand
TAGTCTAGTCTATAGTCTAGTCTGTAGTCTGGTCTATAGTATAGTCTATAGTCAAGTCTATAGTATAGTCTATAGTCAAGTCTATGATCTAGTCTATAGTCTAGTCTACACTCTAGTCTATAGTCTAGTCTATAGTCAAGTCTATTGTCTAGTCTATAGTATAGTATATAGTATAGTATACAGTATAATATATAGTATAGTCTAGTCTATAGTCTAGCCTACAGCGTGTGCTATATTTTGGGCTATTCTGTAGTTTGGAGTAAAGCCCGCACTATAGCCTAACAATTATATAGTTGAAACTATAGTGTGAACAATAGTCTGAACTATGGTCTAGTCTATAGTTTGCACAAGAAGGGTACAATTTGTTTCATTGACCAAAAATATATTTTTTTTAATATACACAACAAATACTTTGCAGCTCTTTGATTACCTTTGATAATAATGCATAAATCTCTATTTAATACCTACAACTATATCATATATCCAGACACCCGTAGCTATAGCTTCGCAACGTAAATTTCAGTACAATGCATAATTGTGTACAATACTTTATGAGCAATAGATGGTTTGTTTAACTTTATGATAGATGTTTTTAAATTTGTTATTGTTGTACTTTTTTCTGTTAAGTTATTTAAATGAATATATTTTTATGTTGATTTATTTTTATTAGGGGAATTTGTGATATATTTCAACGGTTAATTGATGTTTAACAATTTAATTATTTTAACATCTTCATAAACTGGATTTAATTACACAGACATACAAATACTTAAATGTCTATACATACTATGTATGTACATATGTAAATATTACATTGTATAATAAATAGACTGTAAACATTAAAGAATTGTAATTTATTTTAAATTGTTGGTAAAAGCTCTGTTGAAATGTTTAAAATTCAGCCTCCCAAATAATAGAAACCGGATGATGGAGCGATTTTGAAAAGTCGATACAGTAAAGTTAATTTTTAAAATAATATTTTTTAAATAAATTGAAATAAATACTTTTTAGGATTGAGTTTCTGTTTAACAAAAAGTGAAATATATTGTACTTCATATTTTAAGCAGGGTAAGTTATAAATTAGACTAAAGACTAGACTAAGGACTAAACTAAAGACTAGACAATGGACTAGATTAAAGAATAAACTATGGACTAGACTATAGACTATAGGCTGGACTACAGACAAGACTATAGACTAGACTATAGACTAGACTATAGACTAGACTATAGACTAGACTATAGACTAGACTATAGACTAGACTATAGACTAGACTATAGACTAGACTATAGACTAGACTATAGACTAGACTATAGACTAGACTATAGACTAGACTATAGACTAGACTATAGACTAGACTATAGACTAGACTATAGACTAGACTATAGACTAGACTATAGACTAGACTATAGACTAGACTATAGACTAGACTATAGACTAGACTATAGACTAGACTATAGAATAGACTATAGACTAGACCATAGACTAGTATATAGTGTAGACTATAGAATTGACTATAAAGTAGACTAGACTATAGACTAGATTTTAGACTAGACTATAAACTAGTCTATAGACTAGACAGTAGACTAGACTATCGACTAGACAATAGACTAGACTATCGACTAGACAATAGACTAGACTATAGACTAGACTATAGACTAGACTATAGACTAGACTATAGACTAGACTATAGACTAGACTATAGACTAGACTATATACTAGACTATAGACTAGACTATAGACTAGACTATAGACTAGACTATAGACTAGAAGAAAAATACTTCAGCAATTATTGGAAAGCAGGTTGTACCCAGATAATATAGTCCAACTTATGCTGGTGTCATTGAAGAACTGGGAATATGTATGTGAATCTTAGAATTATGTAGAGAAGAACAGATCCGAAGAAGAATGTAACGTGTAGACATGTGTACTTACAAATCCCCCCCTGCGAAGAAATACTTTTGCGGTGGTTCCGCAGGGAATGTGGATCAGTGTTTTGAGGTTATTTTAGCGTGTTAAAGTCTCGCACTCCTGGCATCAGGGGCCAGAGTCTTTCGATGATTTTTTCCTAAAAAAAGACTAGACTATAGACTAGACTATAGACTTGAATATAGACTAGACTATAGACTAGACTAGACTATAGACTAGACTATAGACTAGACTATAGACTAGACTATAGACTAGACTATAGACTAGACTATAGACTAGACTATAGATTAGACTATAGACTCGACTATAGACTAGACTATAGACTAGACTATAGACTAGACTATAGTCTAGAATATAGACTAGACTATAGACTAAACTGTAGACTAGACTTGACTAAACTATAGACTAGACTATAGACTAGACTATAGCCTAGACTATAGACTAGACTATAGATTAGACTATAGACTAGACTATTGAGTAGACTGTAGTCTAGACTATAGACTAGACTATAGACTAGACTATTGACTAGACTATAGACTAGACTATAGACTAGACTATAGACTACACTATAGACTACACTATAGACTAGACTATAGACTAGACTATAGACTAGACTATAGACTAAACTATAGACTAGATTAAAGACTAGACTATATAAGAGACTATAGACTAGACTTTAGACTAGACTATAGACTAGACTATAGACTAAACTATAGACTAGATTATAGACTAGACTATATAAGAGACTATAGACTAGACTTTAGACTAGACTATAGACTAGACTATAGACTAGACTATAGACTAGACTATAGACTAGACTATAGACTAGACTATAGACTAGACTATAGACTAGACTATAGACTAGACTATAGACTAGACTATAGACTAGACTATAGACTAGACTATAGACTAGACTAGACTATAGACTATAGACTAGACTATAAACTAGACTTTAGACTAGACTATAGACTAGACTATAGACTAGATTTTAGACTAGACTATAGACTAGACTATAGACTAGACTATAGACTAGACTATAGACTAGACTATAGACTAGACTATAGACTAGACTATAGACTAGACTATAGACTAGACTATAGACTAAACTATAGACTAGACTATAGACTAGACTATAGACTAGACTATAGACTAGACTATAGACTAGACTATAGACTAGACTATAGACTAGACTATAGACTAGACTATAGACTAGACTATAGACTAGACTATAGACTAGACTATAGACTAGACTATAGACTAGACTATAGACTAGACTATTGACTAGACTATAGACTAGACTATAGACTAGACTATAGACTAGACTACAGACTAGACTATAGACTAGACTATAGACTAGACTATAGACTAGACTATAGACTAGACTATAGACTAGACTATAGACTAGACTATAGACTAGACCTTAGACTAGACCTTAGACTAGACCTTAGACTAGACCTTAGACTAGACTATAGACTAGACTATAGACTAGACTATAGACTAGACTATAGACTAGACTATAGACTAGACTATAGACTAGACTATAGACTAGACTATAGACTAGACTATAGACTAGACTATAGACTAGACTATAGACTAGACTATAGACTAGACTATAGACTAGACTATAGACTAGACTATAGACTAGACTATAGACTAGACTATAGACTAGACTATAGACTAGACTATAGATTAGACTATAGACTAGTCTATAGTCTAGTCTATAGTCTAGTCTATAGTCTAGTCTATAGTCTAGTCTATAGTCTAGTCTATAGTCTAGTCTATAGACTATAGACTAGACTATAGACTAGACTATAGACTAGACTATAGCTTAGACTATAGACTAAACTATAGACTAAACTATAGACTAAACTAAAGACTAGACTATAGACTACATTAAATTAGATTAAGACTAGACAATACTGGACTAAACTATAGAGACTATAGACTGTGCGTAGTCTAACCTTTTTAAATGCAACAAAATTTCAAAGTTTTTCCCTATTGCAATTATTAAATAGCACTCCCAAACAGCAAACAAAGTTGACATTTCAATGTCATTTTAAGTTTTTCATTCAACTCCGTAAACAAACTTTTAAACGGAAGTTTTAATATCACAAAATTTAAAAGTATTTAGAACTAATTTCGATACCAACAAATAAAAACAAACTTCATACACAAAAAAATACGTAACACGTACACAAATAATGTCATATTTTAATTGCTACTGTAGAAAATATTCAATGTCAATGTTAACCACAAATTAACGCGCGACATTTGAGTGCGCGATACGCGTACACACTGTTGTAGTTCGGTGATATTTAACACAAATATTTTATTCGCATTTTTTTTCAAATTCAATATAACAAAATCATGAACAGTAGCAGTAGTTCCAATAGTATTTAATCATGATTGTAACTACATTTTAAAAAGTACAAACAAAAAAAATTGGTAGCAATACTAGGCAAACAGCCTACAAAACCAAGAAACATTTCAAGCGTTTTTAAGCGCGTTTATTTGAAGTAAGTGGATTTTGTTTATAGCACGTGCTTGACAAGTCAGAAGAAAAAAACCTTAAATTGAATGATAAAAATCATTGACCCCATGACTTTAGTTGGGGGATATTTGTGTCCGATTATTCGAATATGTTGAGTGACAAACTACAGTACAACTAAATAAATCAAGTGGAACTTCCATTTAATTTTTGTGCACATTTTTTTGCTTTTTGCTTAAACTTATTTTTATAAAAGACGCAGTCAGTTAGGCACTCGATTGTATGATTCAAAAGTCCTTGATAATGGTCTTTACAAAAAGCATATTAATTGCCACCATAAATAAAATGTGGAACAAACTGTTTAATTTTTTCATAAAAAATGGCAAAATGTTTTTTTTTTTTTAATTTAAAATCATTTCCTTTTAGGCAAAATTAATTCTTCAAGAGATAATCTTTCTTTCTTTCTAGTTCCTTCTTGTCAAAACGCCAAAATCTTTAGAAATATTTGAATTAATTATTAATCAAAATTATTACAAGATTTATCTTATGATTATAAAATGATCATTCAAAATCACATTTTAAACATTTCGCGTTAATTGATCACATACATAGTTATCTGTTTGTGTTCATATCTTTGTAAGCTGTCAGAAACTTTATTATTTTTTAAAGTCTGATGCGTTTACCTTGTATTATACTGTTTAGGGGGGAGATTTCAAACATACATATATACATAATTTTATTTATGATCGTTTGTGCGTGCTAGTGTACGCTTGTATGAGTGTCAAACAAGTCTGTGTCATAAAGACACTTTGACAGTTAGAATTATAAACATAAATGTCAAAATTGTAGTTTAAAGAAAAACATGGCTAAAAGTTATGTTAATATTAAGGCTTATCCTTGAGTAAAATCTAGTCTATAGTTCAGTCTATAGTATAGTCTATAGTCTAGTCTATAGTCCAGTCTATTATCTAGTCTATGTCTGGTATATTAGCCTAGTCTATAGTCTAGTCTATAGTCTGGTCGATAGTCTAGTCAATAGTCTAGTCTATAGTCTAGTCTATAGTCTAGTCTATAGTCTTGTCTATAGTCTAGTCTATAGTCTAGTCTATAGTCTAGTCTATAGTGTAGTCTATAGTGTAGTCTATAGTGTAGTCTATAGTCTAGTCTATAGTCTAGTCTATAGTCTATAGTCTAGTCTATAGTCTAGTCTATAGTCTAGTCTATAGTCTAGTCTATAGTCTAGTCTATAGTCTAGTCTAGTCTATAGTCTAGTCTATAGTCTAGTCTAGTCTATAGTCTAGTCTAGTCTAGTCTAGTCTAGTATATAGTCTAGTCTAGTCTATAGTCTATAGTCTAGTCTAGTCTATAGTCTAGTCTATAGTCTAATCTATAGCCAAATCTATAGTCTAATCTATAGTCTACTTTATAGCCTAGTCAATAGTCCCTGATATACGCTAAATAAACGGTTTTATGAATGTACCCTTCCAAAATGTAATTTTTAATCGATGAACTTGATAATAGTCATGTGGCTTTGGGCTATAAACATTGTTTTTTCCATAAATCTCAAATGTTTTGATAAATTTTAATTATTAAACAAACTTAAAAACATAATTTTAATATCTTTGCTTCATGAGTTTGCAAAAAAAAAACATAGAAACTAAGTAAAAAACTTTAAAATACTTAGGTATTTGTTTAATGATAATATCGGAAGCTGTTTCTTTTTGGGACTATTGAAGTGATTTATATAAAAGTGCACAATGGGTTAGCTGCATAAAAAATAAAAAAAAAGTTGATTCTATAAAGAAATTTTGTTAAAACACAATTTTTAAATACTGTATATAGAATATTTAAATATTTCATTGCATGTAGTTCCATTGTGCCAGAGTCTTATTTTATTGTACATATGTTCATATTGTAGGTGCGTCATTCAGGCCGCGGGGTTTGTGCTTGTTAATTTGACAAGTGTGCTTCTTTTTAAAATTATGTTGTTTAAATAAACTTTTGATTTTAACTACTGGTTTAAGTATAAAAATTCATTAAAATAATAAATAAAATAAAGTTTTAATTGTTTTTGTTTATAATTTATAATTATATTCCAGTAACTAAATATATAATAAAGATTAAATAATCAACAAAATTTAATTATTCCAACATTATTTTTATTATGCTGAAGAGTTTTTTTTTTCGATTAAAATTTACTCGTTTAGTCATAGTTTTATTATATTCTTGCTTTATTTAATTGTTTTGAATCTAAAACGTTTTGATTTATTTCTAAACCGTAACATCCTGCAATTAAGATATAAACTGTATTTTCCTATAAACCAAAAAAAACAATATTGATTAATCAACCTTGTCATAGTTTAATTTGTTAAATTTATTTGTTCTACGGTTGTTAGTTAATTTGTCTAAATTAGGTTCTAATAAACATTTCGTTAACCTTATAGTTTCTTTATATTCAAAAAAATCTTTTATTTTTTGTGAACAATGAAAACTCTCCGATTTATGATTGATCGACGTGCTGTGATAACAAAACAACAATAACAATAAAAAAATACACAACTTTTGAAAAAAAAAAACGTTATAACAAATCTTTGACCACCTGCTAATAGAACAAGTTCATTTCAAATGGCCCCAAACAATAAAAAAATATAGCAACAACAAAATATTGTTTACATATGAGCATAATATCGCGTAAAAAATCAACGCATATATGTACATATATATAGATAAACAGATATGTTTAAAGCCTGCTATTTTATAAACAAATAGACTGGACAAAAAATAAACGTATATATTTTTAAGTTCAATATAAAAATGTTATTGTTTAAAAGGTCATTTATGGGGTTAAATGAATTTCAATTTGTTATAAACAAACAATATACTAAATAATGGCGCTCAATTTTTTAACTACGTTATTGTTTAATTATTTTTTCCAATATGTATGATAAATATTCCAAAAATGTTAGGAAATATTCACCCCTATCGCCAATAGAAGTAGAAATTTTGTTACCTTGAAATTTTCGTGAACTTTTTGTGAACAATTCATTCACAATAGTTAATAGTGTATGCAACAGCTGTTCAATGTTTACAAATTTCCATCTACAAATTTCACAACAGAAGTATTTTTTCTCGACAAAAAAGTTATTAAACGAAAAAAGTGAAAAGGGAACATGGACGGAAGGACAGACGGACTGACAGTAAATTATTCTGAGCCGATTGGTATACTTTAAGGGGTAAATTTCAATGCGTTACATACATCAGTACAAACCGAGACGGCTTAAATCTTCTGCGGCTGGCTGGTAATATTTTACAAGCCGTACCGCCGTCGAATTCTTTCGGCTCATAAGCTAAGCCGATATTTTCTATAATAAACCGCCGCATTCAACAGAAAATAGTTGCGCTGCCTCCGATGATCATTTCGCATCGGATTATATCTCTGGTACACACACTATAGATTAGACTATAGACTACACTATAAACCAAAGATTAGACTTAAGACCATATGTTTACTAGACTACAATTAGATTATAGATTAGTCATAATCAAGTTTAGTCATAGTCTAGTCATAGTCTAGTCATAGTCTAGTCATAGTCTAGTCATAGTCTAGTCATAGTCTAGTCATAGTCTAGTCATAGTCTAGTCATAGTCTAGTCATAGTCTAGTCATAGTCTAGTCATAGTCTAGTCATAGTCTAGTCATAGTCTAGTCATAGTCTAGTCATAGTCTAGTCATAGTCTAGTCATAGTCTAGTCATAGTCTAGTCATAGTCTAGTCATAGTCTAGTCATATTCAAAATCTCTTTTAATAAAATTTTTAAAAATGTTTTTTTTTAATTCTCTTCAAATTATTCACTTTAATGTGTGTCCATCAGAACTACGGCCTTAATGGGGGTGACAAAAATCATGTATTTTTATTAACAACGCTACAATACTTAAACGATTTAAATCAATTTAAAACACTTGTCAATCATTAAAACGATTTAATCATTAAAAATTTTGTAAAAATAGGTATAAACTTTTAAAGGTCATGTTGGTCGCTCAATAAAGTTCATTATCTAACTTGTACGCTGTCAACCAAAACTTTTTAGTGAAAAAAATTAAACAAAATTTAATAAAAACAACAAACAATAGTGCTTTAATTAACAATAAGTCATTTGTGCATAAAACTACAAATTAACAACACACATACAGACAGACACACACAAACTTCACTTCAAACCCGCAATTCTTGAAGTTGTATGATTCTTAAACATTTAATTGTGCGGAAATTCAATCAAATAAAACAACAATAAAAACAAAACATAAAAATTTTATAAAAACTCATAAAACAATGACAATAAAATTGTGTCACAAATGTAACACTTGACAAAAATTGACACTCTAAAAAAAGTTTTAAACTTGACCTTCGATTAAATACTCAACGTTTTTTTTTTTGTTCTCATAAATAACAAATGTTCAAGTGTTCAAGTCAAGAATACATATGGCAACTCCACTAATGCGTGTTTGACATTTTTTGCTTTTTTTTGTTTTTGTTTTTGTTCAAGTCATGCGTAATTTATTACAAAAACTGTTCTGCTCTTGGTGAACTGGTTGTTTTTTGTAATTTACTTAGTTTTTTTTTTCTAATTTCATTGTCAAGGTGAATTCATTAAGTGAAATTTTTTTTATTTCAACATTATGAAATTAATTTAGTTGGAAATGAATTTGAAGTTTGTTACAATTTTTTTTTTAAATATCAAAAAAAATATTGTTCTAATGAAAAGTTGTTTTTAATGTGAACAAGTTGTTTTTAATGTGAAACGACAACAATAACAACAAGAACTCATGTAGAACTATTTTATATTGAAAAAATATATATAAAATATTGAATTGAGAACATTGAATTCCTGAAACCTTGTATCATGGTTAACATGTTAGAAAAAAAATTAGAATTATGTATGCAAGTGTGAATAACAGAGGCCAAACAATTTTCAATCCTAAGATGCGTTTCTAAAGGATTGAATATAGTTTAATACCAATTCCAGTTCGATTTTGTCCTCGGAATTTTTCACTTGATTTTTGATGGAAATTAAACTAGAAAAAACCTAATTTTTTTTGCAACATTTCGAGTTTCTTCAGAGATCTCATCAAATGAGTTCAATATTAATTCATGGGGTTCCACAAGGCTCCGTTCTTTCCCCTACCCTATTTTTAATCTTTATAAAAGACCTTCTATGTTAAAATTCCAATTATATCTAATCCTTTGCGGATGACTGCAGTATCTGGCATTTTTATTCATTCAATTGTAGACCAACCAAGCCAATTAAAATCTCTGCATGGGGTCGTGTTAACAGAGTCGATTTTAACGCCCGTAAGACTCAAAGTTGTTTTTTAACACATAAACGCTTGGCAGATATTGTTGTTCCATCTTAATGTTCTGGGCATGAAAATTCAGTGCGATCTCCGCTGGACTAAATACTTTTTTCAAGTGTCGAAGAAGAAGCATTCATGTGTCTCGGTTTTTTGAAGTGTTGAAGACATACTTCACTCCATCTGATCTTCTTACTATTTACACCACATATATCCGACCGAAAATGGAATACAACTCTCATATATGGGCCGGAGCTTCGAAGTCTATTTATGGAGCTACTCGACCGCGTACAGGAGAGGGTGAAGGTACTTATCGGCGACAGTAGGGTATCCAACTCTATTGATTCACTAGATTGAAACTAAATTGGAATGTGTTCTTTTAAAATTAGGGAACTTGTTACCGATACCTGTATATTCTTGAGTAAAACACGTCTTTCTTCAAGAACACAACCATGTGTGGTAGATTGACCATTGGACCGCATAACACACTACAGGGAAAATTTATTCTTAAGCCGCACTGTTCGTATTTGGAATAAACTTCTTGCAGAGTTATTCCCTACCACTTTCGATATAAGAAAATTTAAAAAATACAAATACTCATCCCTATATCCTCCTTGCCACAACTTATTTTCCTAGTTCCAACACAATGCTTCGCATAAGAAGGGGTCATCCCCTGAGTGCTGTGAGTTAGTTAGTTGGTTAGTTAGTTAGTTAGTTATTTAGTTATTTAGTTATTTAGTTATTTAGTTATTTAGTTATTTAGTTATTTAGTTATTTAGTTATTTAGTTATTTAGTTATTTAGTTATTTAGTTATTTAGTTATTTAGTTATTTAGTTATTTAGTTATTTAGTTATTTAGTTATTTAGTTATTTAGTTATTTAGTTATTTAGTTATTTAGTTATTTAGTTATTTAGTTATTTAGTTATTTAGTTATTTAGTTATTTAGTTATTTAGTTATTTAGTTATTTAGTTATTTAGTTATTTAGTTATTTAGTTATTTAGTTATTTAGTTATTTAGTTATTTAGTTATTTAGTTATTTAGTTATTTAGTTATTTAGTTATTTAGTTATTTAGTTATTTAGTTATTTAGTTATTTAGTTATTTAGTTATTTAGTTATTTAGTTATTTAGTTATTTAGTTATTTAGTTATTTAGTTATTTAGTTATTTAGTTATTTAGTTATTTAGTTATTTAGTTATTTAGTTATTTAGTTATTTAGTTATTTAGTTATTTAGTTATTTAGTTATTTAGTTATTTAGTTATTTAGTTATTTAGTTATTTAGTTATTTAGTTATTTAGTTATTTAGTTATTTAGTTAGTTAGTTAGTTAGTTAGTTATTTAGTTATTTAGTTATTTAGTTATTTAGTTATTTAGTTAGTTAGTTAGTTAGTTAGTTAGTTAGTTAGTTAGTTAGTTAGTTATTTAGTTAGTTAGTTAGTTAGTTAGTTAGTTAGTTAGATAGTTAGTTAGTTAGTTAGTTAGTTAGTTAGTTAGTTAGTTAGTTAGTTAGTTAGTTAGTTAGTTAGTTAGTTAGTTAGTTAGTTAGTTAGTTAGATAGTTAGTTAGTTAGTTAGTTAGTTAGTTGGTAAGTTAGCTAGTTAGTTAGATAGTTAGTTAGTTAGTTAGTTAGTTAGTTAGTTAGTTAGTTAGTTAGTTAGTTAGTTAGTTAGTTAGTTAGTTAGTTAGTTAGTTAGTTAGTTAGTTAGTTAGTTAGTTAGTTAGTTAGTTAGTTAGTTAGTTAGATAGATAGTTAGATAGTTAGATAGTTAGATAGTTAGTTAGTTAGTTAGTTAGTTAGTTGGTAAGTTAGCTAGTTAGTTAGTTAGTTAGTTAGTTAGTTAGTTAGTTAGTTAGTTAGTTAGTTAGTTAGTTAACAAAGAACCATAACTTTACTTTTCTACAAAAATATTCTGCATTTTGTTTATTCATCAAACAACTAGCAATTGCAAGTTTGTTGCTTAAGTCTTTTGTTTGGTTTACACCAAACCAACATAACTACAACCGTATAATAAAATTATTATAAATAAACATAAATATTTTTCTCTTTTGTTAATTTGCTGCTAATTAGAGATATAATTAAACATTAATGCATTTAGTTAACAAACTTGCAAAGCATACAAAGAAGTAACTTTAGCAAACAAAAACAATTATTTATTTAAATTGACAATATGATTATAATAATTTTTATGGTTTTAACGACTGACAAAAGAATTCAAATGTGGTAGCTAGTTTCGAGAGAATATTTGCGTGGGTAATTTTTATGATTTTAAGTTTTGTTTTTTAATAAATTTTTTAATTTTTAAATAATTTTATCTCTATGACCTTTAAAGTTTTAGGCATTTATCCATGTAACAAATTAAACACAAACAAAAACAAATTAAACAAAACTAATATAAATAGTTGTACAACAAAAAAATAAACATATTAACGTGATTAAAAGCGTAGCTTCTTAATTATTTATATTTTGTTTAAAACACACATCAGTTTTGTTATTTCTACAACCAAAATTATAGTTTTTTTGTTCAAATAGGAATGTTTACATTGAAAAGTCAATGGTGTCTCTAGGTTTTGATTAGTAAACCTATAATTTTCATTTTCTATTGAATTGATTTAATTAAACATAAAAAGCACTTCAACAACAAACATTTAATTCAACTTATTGTGTTTTTCCTCTATTTTTTTTCAATTTCATGTTAAAAGTTCTTTTCGTTTAAAAAAATTTGTTAGTTTATGTTATTTTGTTTAGTTAGTTTATTAACCTATGCAACCCAAAAATAACCTTCAATTATTGGTTTTCTATATATATTCGAAAATATTTATAAACCAAAAATTTCAATACACATACACACACACTCATACTTGAACAAAAAAAAATCTAAAGAAATTCATAAAGTTTTACTAACAACTTGTATTATATTGAGTAAAACAGGTCGCAATTAATTTTTTTTTTTTGGAAACTTTTCAAAACTAGAAGAAGAGAATCACTAAGTGTCAATGATTAGAGTTCGATGATCATTGGTCAATGGTGAAGGTTAAATTATATGTTTTTTTTTTAACTACAAACAAAACTGTAACTAATTCGTTTTTAAATATATATATTTTTTATTATATTTAAATGATTAATTTCAATGTTTCCCATAACAAAAACAACAACAATTCTTTATTATTGATAAAATTGTTAGAGAGTTTTAAATTTTTTACTTTCACTTAGAAAAATATATATTTAACTTTGTCTCCTAATTAGATTTCATTTCACCAGCTGAACATGAAGGTCTTAAAAGAATTGTTGATTTCCATTTAATTTACGATTTTACCTTAAACATAAAATTGAAATTAAAAATTCAATACCAATATTTTATTGTTGTGTCGGTTTAAAAGTGTTCTATATTGTTTATTAAGTTTCACTGTTGAACATTTTTAGAAATAATATTAAAAACAAGTAAGAGTTCTATATTCGGCTGTGCCGAATCTTATATACCCTTCACCATAATCCGGACTCTACAAATCTAATTTCATGTTTATATGTTCAATATTATAGAAAATTCAAAGAGTATTCTTTGTAGAACGAAAAAGTACAAAAAAGTCCCCTTTTTTAGGATCTTACCTAATCAAGGCCCTTCATGCTAAATTTCATGTTTCTAGGTTTAATATTATAGAAATGTCAAAAAGTACCTTATGTGTTCTCGCCTTAAACGGACTCTACAAACTCAATTTCATGTTTCTAGGTTCAATATTATAGAAATGTCAAAAAGTACCTTTTGAAAAACGAAAAAGCACAAAAAAGTTGCCTTTTATGGATTTTCACCTAATATAGACCCCATATGCAAAATTTCATGTTTCTAGGTTCAATATTATAAAAATGTCAAAAAGTATCTTTTGTAGAACGAAAAAGTACCAAAAAGTCCCCTTTTTTAGGATCTTACCTAATCGAGGCCCTTCATGCTAAATTTCATGTTTCTAGGTTCAATATTATAAAAATGTCAAAAAGTACCTTTTGTAGAACGAAAAAGTACCAAAAGGACCCATTTTATGTGTTCTCGCACAAACCGGACTCTATAAACGTAATTTCATGTTTCTAGGTTCAATATTATAGAAAATTTAAAAAGTACCTTTTGAACAACGAAAAAGCACCAAAAAGTTGCCTTTTATGGATTTTCACTTAATTCAGACCCCACTTGCTAAATTTCATGTTTCTAGGTTTAATATTATAGAAATGTCAAAAAGTACCTTTTGTAGAACGAAAAAGTACCAAAAAGTTCCCTTTTTTAGAATCTTACCTAATCAAGGCCCTTCATGCTAAATTTCATGTTTCTAGGTTCAATATTATAAAAATGTCAAAAAGTACCTTTTGTAGAACGAAAAAATACCAAAAAGTCCCCTTTTATGTGTTCTCGCATAGACTGGACTCTACAAACTTAATTTCATGTTTCTAGGTTCAATATTATAGAAAACTCAAAAAGTACCTTTTGAAAAAACGAAAAAGTACCAAAAATTTCCTTTTATGGGTTATCACCTAATTCGTACTCTACATACTTAATTTCATATTTCTAGGTTCAATAGTATCGAAAATGTCAAAAAGTACCTTTTGAAAAAGGAAAAAGTGCCAAAAAGTTCCCTTTTATGGCTTCTAACTTAAACCAGGCTCCACAAACTTAATTTCATGTTTCTAGCCAATAACAACACACTAATGCTGCTCTCGCTCTGCTGGTCTTAATCTGCTGCTCTCGCTCTGCTACTCTTGCTCTGCTGCTCTCACTCTGCCTTGTTTTTATAAACAAGAGCACAATAACAAATTTTACCGTATGATTATGTATTTTGTTTTTGTTTTAGATTTCTGTTTGAGCATGAATAAAAAATCTTAATTTTTGATGAAATTTTCAGAGGTTGTCTCGGATTTTTGCTCATATCTATGTTATTTATGGACCGATTTTGCTGATTTTTAAATAGCGATTTTCTCGAAAGCATGTCTAACAGAATTATTGAAGATTCGAATCTCGCCGATAGCTGGGGTCCGCCAAAAACTGATTTCTACAAACATATAGACAGACGGACATTGCTTAATCGACTTCACTGTCTATAACAATACAGAATATATACTTTATAGGATCGGAAAATTATATTATAGAAATTACAAACGGAATGACAAACTTATATATACCCTTCTCACGAAGGTGAAGGTTCTTAAAAACTGCATACAATGTGTGCTTCAAAATTGTTCGTAAATATTTGACATAGTCACAATTTATATTAAAATTCTATAATACAAGTTGTTCACACGAGCACTAAAGAATTATGATCCGACAAAATATTGTGTAGAAGAGTACAGATCGAATTGTCTAAACGCAATATGTAAAAAACCATTACACATTGGGAGAGAATACGGACGGAAAATTTGACAGTCGTGCGGATCTTTATGTTTTTTTTAATGATTCAAAAAGCCAAGCAAATCGCATTAGATCAGAGATGTATATTTATGTAAACACATACAAAACAAGTAGGAAAGTATAGTCGGGCATGGCCGACCATATAATACCCTACACCATGAGTATATTTTTAAAATTTTTACATTTTATAAAATTTGTATTTTTTATAAAGAAACTTTTATGTTGAATATTACCAATAATTCCAAAATATTTAAGCAATTTATTGATAAAAAAAAACTAAAATTTCTAAATGGGGCTTTATATAGGTCAAATATGGGCCGATCCTCGGTAAATTTGGGAAAAGGATATATTTTTAAATAATAGTTAGTTTTGTTGAGTTTCATTGCGATGCAAATGGTTACAAGTCAATTTAAGACGTTTAAGTCATTTTTCGAAGGTGGGTTTGTATGGGGGCTAGGGTCAAATATAGGCCGATCCTTACGAAAATCTGCAGTGTTATTTATACTTATATAAAACTTATTTGTGCCAATTTTTAGAGAGATAGTAGAATATTTGACGTAATTATGGCATAAAAAGTTCAAATCGGGAGGTACGGTTGTATGGGGGGTGAAATAATGGACCAATTTCAAACATTTTCAATAGGCTTCGTCCTTGTGCCAAAAAACATGCTTGGTCCAAATTTCATAAAATTGTGTTGAAAATTGCGGCATGTACCTTGCGCACAAGGTTTAAATGGACAGCCAGCCAGACGGTCGGACGGACGGACATGTCTTAATCGACTCAAAAAATGATTCTGAATCGATCGGTATACTTTAAGGTGGGTATTGGACCAATATTTTTGTATGTTACAAATATCAGCACAAACGTATAATACCCTCCCAACTATAGTGGTGTAGGGTATAAAAAGTTAAACAGCTGTTTCCATCTTATTTTGTTATTGTTTTATACCCATCATGTAAACACAAAAATATAAATCATACGACTTTTATTCTCTTTATATCCTACACCACTTCAGTGGGGAGGGTATATTAGGTTTAAGCTGATGTTTGTAACGCACAATACCCACCTTCAAGTATACCAATCGGCTTAAAGTCATTTTCTGTATCGATTTAGCTAAGACCGTCCGTCTGTCGGTCCATGTAAATCTTGTTATCAAACTACAGGTCGCAATTTTGAACATAATTCAATGAAATTTGGTACATGATTTTCTATTGATCCTATTGAAAATGGTTAAGATCGGTCCATTATTTCACTTAGCTCCCATACAACTGAACCCGCCGAATAGGGCTTTTAAATTATGTAATTGCAATTTTTGAGATAATTCAATGAAATTTGGCACATGATCGTCTATGATACCGTAGAGGTAGCCTATTGAAAATGGTTAACATCGGTCCATTATTTCACATAGCCCCCATACAACTGAACCCGCCGAATAAGGGCTTTTAAGTTCATTATTATGTTTAATATACTTATATCTCGACAAAAAGCTTCAAAAAGCCCAGTTCTATACTAGACTTGATGACCCTCATGAATTCCATAATAATAGGTCCTCATATGACCCTAGCCATTATGAAAAGCCCCCATCAAAAATTGCATTTAAATGTCCATAATTTTATTCAAGAATAAACGTTTTGGGCAATGCTTTATTTTGGCAACTAAATCACATTATATTTTTATAAAAAGGTGTAGGGTTTTATATAGTCGGCCTCGCCCGACTATAATTTCTTACTTGTTTTTAATAAAAATTGTATTAATTTTTTTTTGCATCAGCTGTTTACACTTTTACATTTCTTGCTCAAGTTTAAACCACAGCCATTGGACGTTTAAACTAGCAAACGAAATTAACTAATTGAGTATTCGAAAACAAATTTCATGGATTAATTTTAATTTAATCCCTAATCCTTCACCTAAAGATTGGCCCTTAATGAACTTGTTGTGAACAATTCATTCACAATAGTTGAATTTGTAAATATACCTCGATCATCGAAGAAGGCTTTTTTTATAATTTAAAGATTTAAGATGTTTAATATACCGATTGTTTTAATTTATGAATCTGTTAACACCCTCCATTTTCAAAAGATATTCTTAAAAATCTAATAAAACTTTTTATAAACAAATTCTAAATTTACTCAAGCATTAAGTTAAATTACAACAATAATAAGTAACAACAAATAAATTCATAGAAAAACACATTCAAAAAGTATGAGTAAATAAAAAAATCCTTGATTTTCAGATTGTTTTACTATAAAGTGAACCAAAACAGAGACTGTAAGTAAACACAATGTGTTGTTGAAATAAAAAATAGTAATAATAATAAAATGTACTATGAAAATTAATATTGAAAAATAATGCGAAATTTTTAATATTTTGACCTACAACTTTATAAAAAAAAATAATAATAATACAATATAAAGGAAAACCTTATGGTTTTGAATGCATTTCGGAAAAACAACAAATTAAAATTGTTTTATTTTTTTAGAAACTTGGAAATTTAATAAGTTTGTTGTAAAAAAAAAAATTAAACATGAATTTGTTGTTGTTGCTGTAAGGTTTTCAATTGCAATTGTAAATTGTAAGTGAATCAGTGACTGAGTGAGTGGTTGGCTGATCTGGCATAGTTTTTTTTTATATTTTTCTACAATTTCTGACCAAACACATTCATGCGGCGTGAATGCGCTTCAGTGATTATGAGTGTTAACAGGCCTTGTTTCATGAACTCGGATATAAGTATATATGTATGTATGTATAATTATTAGCTATTAGTTAAAAATTATTATTTTTTTTTATAAAAGAATAATGTTTTATACCTAGATTTTATTGTAAAAGTTAATAATAACAAAAATGTTGTAAAATATATTCACTGTAAATGTTTTCAAGGATTTTTGTAATAATTTAAAATTACTTTTGCATATTTTATTTGATTTTTGCAAAATTAAAAGTATAAATGATGTTTTTTTCGATAACAATAACATGATCAAAAGAAGTTTTAATGATTTTTTTTTCTAAACCATAAAAAGAGTTCTTTTTTCTGAAATATTTCAATTAAAAAAAGTTTGAATTAACATTGCTATTGTTTTCTCAAAAGAAAATTAAATTTAACTGTCAAAAGTAATGCATTTTCTTATTAACGGTCTATATTCATTGTGATTTGCAATTTCGCTATTGTGAATTTTTAAATTGATTTACCATTCGTTACAATTTAACGGAATTTTGTTTACCTTAAAGCAATATCTTACCTGGCAATACTGTTACACACCTTCGAACTATTGTGATTAGTTGCTGTCATTAATCACAACAAAACAGCTGACGTAAAGAAATAAACAAAAATTTAGTTTGTTTCGCAGTATTAAATATAAATTTTTGCAATTTTTTTAATAATTAATATATAACAAGATGGAAATCGCCAATACTTATTACAGTAAAGATGAATATGTAGAAACGGTAATTATTACTACAACAACAAAATCTTACTATCTTCTACTATGTTCAATTTTTTCTGATGATCTCATTGTTTTGAACATTTCTAGGCTTCTGGCAATAAGGTGAGTCGTCAAACAGTACTATGCGGCTCACAAAATATCGTACTTAATGGTAAAGTTATAGTACAAAGTGGCTCCATTATTCGCGGTGATTTGGCGAATGTACGAACAGGACGTTATTGTGTTATAAGTAAAAATGCCGTAATACGTCCACCCTATAAACAATTTAGCAAAGGTATTGCCTTCTTTCCCATGCATATTGGTGATCATGTTTATGTAGGAGAAGGTGCAGTAGTTTCGGCCGCTGTTATTGGCTCGTTTGTGTATATAGGAAAGAATGCCATAATAGTAAGTTATTTATAGATTGAAGCTTAAATATGTTATTAACGATTTTATTTTAATAAAGGGTCGTCGCTGTGTTTTAAAAGACTGTTGTATTATAGAGGATGGTGCTGTCCTCCCGCCTGAGACCACAGTGGCCAGCTATATGCGTTACACTGCTAAGGGTACCATTGAAGGCGGTCAGGGAAATCCTAATTTTGTACCTGCCGCCATGCAAGATCAAATGATGGATTTTACCAAATCATTTTATGAACATTTTATACGATTGCCTCAGGCCTGCTAACTTCAATAATATTGAAAAAAAATTGCAATTTCTAATTTTATGTAATTTATTCTTATTTTCTCTCAAAAATAAACCTATTTTCTAAGATCTAATCTATTAAACCTGTCTCAACGTCATAAGCACTATGGCCCATTTCAAAAACAGGACCCGTTAAACCGGTGCGTAAAGCTATATCACGGGCTGTTTCTTCGGAGTTATTCAATGCCTGAGCATTAATATTGTGATCCATCATTAGGACGGTGGCAGTATTACGACAATTTGAGACAGTAGCTGCTATATGCAAAGGAGTCTGTTGTCCATCCGATTGGGCATTGACATCGGCTCCATGTTGCAGTAGTAGGAGAGCACATTGTGCATTGCTCCATTTACAGGCCGAATGCAAAGGGGTCCAGCCCATATTTGTTTTGGCATTTGGATCGGCTTTATATTGTATCAGTAGTTTAGCTATATCCTCAAAATTATTGTAACAGGCACGATGTAAGGGGGTATAACCATCGTTGTCTATGGCAGTGACAGCTTCCGGATCTAAACGTAAGATTTCCTTGACCTCACTGAGTTTATTTTCATTGACAGCCCACAAAATCATGCGTTCAATACTGGCTGTTCAAAAGGAAATTTTGTTTTTAAAAATCCCCAACTTTATCGACTTTACTATAGATTTTACCTTGTGGATTACGATCTTCTTCGATAAGTTCATCGGCATCATCATCCCAACCACTGACATGCATGCCCCGTGGTACTTTGGCATAACGCAATTTATCAAATTGAGATTTTTCATCATCTGAATCGTAGTCGGCCATTTTTTATTTTATTTAAATATAATATTTTTTTTCAACGTTTAAGTTTTTCCTAGACCGTGTTAAAATCTTTTTTCGGCAGTTTTCTAGAAATTTGTTTGTTTATATGTCAAAACTAACTATTCACAATAGTTCTGCAAGTTATAAAGTTACCATACCAAATAAATAGCATGTATAACAACAGGGGAGATGAATTATTAAATAACGGTATATAGTTGAAACGAAAAGACGACTTTTCGATTTTTTCTTTTCATGAAAAGTAGATTTTTTGACTTTTTCATTGAATTAAAAGTCGACTTTTAGACTTTCGGCTTTTAGTATATTTTATAAATAGTCGACTTTTTTGAGTGTTTTTTGACATTTCGACTTTTTTGGAATTTTCGATTTTTCCATCATTTTTCGAATTTTCGACTTTTTCCGACTTTTTCTGACTTTTCGACTAATTTCCTGGGGTCAATATTTGGCGAGCTGGATCAAAGGATAAAAAGGTTTTATTGAGGTCTTCATATTATTTCCATATTTCTTCCAAAGGAATGTCATTTCTATAGTTGAAACGAAAAGTCGACTTTTCGACTTTTTTTCATTTAGTTAAAAGTCGACTTTTTGCATTTTATGAAAAATCGATTTTTCGACTTTTTTCGCTTAATTTAAAGTCGACTTTTCGACTATAAGTATTTTATAAATAGTAGACTTTTCGACTTTTTTCCGACATTTTTTTTTTTTACTTTTTTCGAGTTTTTCCGATTATTTTAGAGTTTTTGACTTTTTCCACTTATTTTAAATTTTCGACTATTTTTGAATTTTCGACTTTTTCCGACTTTTTCCGACCTTTCGTCTTTTTTTCGACTTTTTTCGACTTTCTTCGACTATTTTCGACTTTATTCGACTTTTTTCATGCACATAAATAAAACAACCCGACGAAAAACAAACCGTAACAGCTGTTTTATCAAAATAAACATTTTTTTTGGTGTGGTGAGTTATTTTTGTTTACCAAAATTTTACACGTTCCCACGACAATCCACAGTGGGCAGAATGGAAATTTTTGGAAATAAATCTGGCATTTCTAAACGGCTGATCCGATCGCGAATTTGGCGTGAGCGTAGCCAAGAAGTATTCGAGTTACATATTTGTAAACAAAAATAACTCACCACACCAAAAAAAATGTTTATTTTGATAAAACAGCTGTTACGGTTTGTTTTATTTTTCGTCGGGTTGTTTTATTTATGTGCGTTCTTTTTGGAACAAAATAGTTGACTTCGACTTTTCGACAAAGAGTCGATTGTTCGATTATTCGAAAGTCGATTTATAGAACCCTAGAAAGAACTAATTTCAACCCCAGTCTGTGTCAACTTTTTATTTTTTTATATATATGTATTCTATAAATAACTTCACTAACAAAACAACTTATTTGCAACCAAACAATATTGTCTTTTAGAATATCTCAAACGAAAATAAAACAAACAATTTCTGACTTTTCAACTTATGGACTTTTCGACATTTTTCTTTCTGAATTGCGACAATAAAGAGCTTTTTGAAGTGTTCTAAAGTCGACCTTTTTCAATTTATTAAGTCGATTTTTCGACTTTATACAATTTTGAAATTATCGACTTTTTAACTTCATTTTCAAGGTTTACAAATGAACAAACAAGTGATATACATATCATTGATATTTTCATACAAATCTGATAAATTGCTATAAACGATTATTCGACTTTATACAATTTTGAAATTATCGACTTTTTGACTTCTTTTTCAAGGTTTACAAATGAACAAACAAGTGATATACATATTATTGATATTTTCATACAAATCTGATAAATTGCTATAAACGAGACAATGAGATAAAGTTTCGACTTTCTTTTTACATGATAGTCAACTTACCATCTTTATTTAAAAAAGTATTCAACATTGATTTTTCCGACAATATATATTGAACCTTATGTACAAAAATTGTTTTAATAGAAGCTTAACTTGAAATATAACGTTTCTCGAAAGCTGAGTCGACTTATATTGGTATTTCTGATCATTTTGTATTAGCATATATTTCATAGATCTATAATATACACATTTCAATTGAATTTCAAATTTTTAAATCCAAATTAACAATCTGGTAGCGCCAAAACACATTTAAACTAACAAAAAAATATGGCCACTCTACAAACAAATTTTTAGTTGTAACAATAATTTAAACAACCTATTGTGAATGTGACATGAAAAACTGATGCAACTATATGCGAAATCAATTAAATCCAGCTGATTAGTCGTCATTCAATAAACATTGTATCCAGATTTTCTATAAACGACTTGCAAATACCGACAATAAAGCATTATTATTGTGTATATCAAGAAATAAAAATATATATAAAAAATTTCTTTAAAAATGAGTGCCGACAATAGCACAGATAATCGCAAATTAGAAGATATTTTTCTAGAAGGTTGGGAAATATTTGATTTTCTCGATGAAACTACTATTGATACCAATGGCAGTGAATTTCAGGTAGACACCTTAAATTTCTAATTGGAGTAATCTTTTTAAGCTAAATAATTTTCTTTTTAGTCCAAAGTGAAATTGGGCATGCAACAATTCGAATTGGCCACTACGATGGTCAGTCAAATTGGCATGTTCAGCTCCAATGAAATGATTGATGAAGTCCCCACAGAATCATTGCAGTATTTACTACTTCCTTATTTTTTGGGCAAATTAGCTTTACAGCGTAATGAACAGGATCGTGGAGATGTTTTGCGTATTGCTGACATTTATTTGAGGTAAGCGAGTTAAAATTTGTTCATATTATTTATTTACTAACAAGGACAAACTTTTTTAAGTTTAAATTCTACATGTCTTAATTTTTATTAAATTTTCTTGCTTTTATCTTCTAGAGACTTCCTGCAACGTTGTCATGAATATCAGCTTTGTGAGGCTCCCAAACCTAATGATGATGATAAGTCTGACAGACAAGTTAGCGGTTGCATAGACACCCAGGAGCAGTTAGTGGCCTCTGCGGTGGCGCGTAATAATAAAATCGCCCAATTTAAACGTAAAAAAGAACTAGAAGCTCAAATAAAACAAATGAAATTAGCCGTTAAAAGCAACAGCGTCGATGATGAAGTCAAAAGAGATTTCTTTATGAAATACATTAATAGAAGTATTATAGATGCCAATGAAGAAATGCAGAACGTTAAGTTGGAAAGAGGAGTGGTGGAAATGAGAAAACAACGTTTGGCCGAATTTGGAACTACAAAAATGGATGATATTGTTTTACCACCCGGTTCGGTTTCAGGACCTAATCCCTTTAAGGATCAAGCGCCTAGTCATGCTCAAATGCATGATCATGACCACGCTCATAGACATGGACATTCTCATTCATATGGCCCACAACGTCACATGCATATGCCGCCAAAACCCAAACCCATGCAACCCTTTATTATTACCAAAGATGCTACACAAAAAGCGGTCTTTGGTCTCGGCTATCCTAGTTTACCCGTTATGACTGTCGATGAGTTTTATCAACAGCGTGTTGATCAGGGAATTTTCCCGGATGCCGAAAAAATGGCCCAAATTAATAAAGAAAAAGCTTTAGCTGCTGCTCAAGATCCAGAAATTCAAGAGGAAGAAGAAAAAGCTGCTCTCGAGGAACAAATTGAAAATGATGATCCTGAATATATTGCACGTATGCGACGTATGGACGAGTATAAGGATGTGGTTAGACGTGGTGATGGCAATCGTTATAATCGCAGTTAAAAGCTGTCTATATACGTGATATTTTTTATTTGTCTTTAAAAAAAAGTGTTTCAAACACTTAATTTTTCAATAAATACATGATAATATTACGCTAATTTATAAATTACACAATACATTTGTCATAACATATAAACATTACATTAACAAGAGGAATTCTAATTGTTTTTTTGTATAGAAATTCTAAAGAATTTTTTTTTTAGATAACAAAAGTCCTCAGATAGATAAACTTACATTGTTATCTTAATTATTCATAAATAGTATTTAGAGTTATTTTAACACAACTTATTCATATAACGATACAGTGCTAAGAAGAACTAAAGTTTAGGGACTTTTGTCGAGTCTGTGGTCTCGACTAGGTATAGAATCATCAATAGATTAGAGAGTATATATAATAATCTTTAATATTTTATATATACACTATAGTTTATTATCCACTATAGTCTGTATAATGTATAGTTTATATCTACTATATTTCATACAACAAGTAGGAAAGTATAGTCGGGCATGGCTGACCATATAATACCCTATACCATGAGTTTATTTTTAACATTTTTATTTTTTATAAAGAAACTTTTATGTTGAATATTTCCATTAATCCAAAATATTTAAGCAATTTATTGATAAAAAAAACTAAAATTTCTTAATGAGGCTTTATATAGGTCAAATATGGTCCAATCCTCGGTAAATTTGGGAAAAGGATATACATATTTTTAAATAACAGTTATTTTTGTTGAGTTTCATTGCGATACAAATGGTTACAAGTCAATTTTAGACGTTTAAGACATTTTTTGAAGGGGGGTTTGTATGGGGGCTAGGATCAAATAAGGGCCGATCCTTACGAAAATCTGCAGTTTCATTTATACTTATATAAAACTTTGTTGTGTCAATTTTTAGAGAGATAGTAGAATATTTGACGTAATTATGGTATAAAAAGTTTAAATCGGGAGGTACGGTTGTATGGGGGCTAGGTGAAATAATGGACCGATTTCAACCATTTTCAATAGGCTTCGTCCTCGTGCTAAAAAACATGCTTGGTCCAAATTTCATCAAATTATCTTAAAAATTGCGGCCTGTACCTAGCGCACAAGGTTTACATGGACAGCCAGCCGGCCGGACAGACGGACGGACATGTCTTGAACGACTCAAAAAATGATTCTGAATCGATCGGTATACTTAAAGGTGGGTATTGGACAAACATCAGCACAAACGTATAATACCCTCTCCAATATTGTGGTGTAGGGTATAATAAAGTTGATAGATTAACAAAAAGATTATTTGGGTCAACTTACCAAAATTTGCACTTTGTAGTATATTGTGTAAAGTCCTGTAGGACTTAATGCATGGCAAAGAACTTCAGTTGCGTTGCCAGCTTCGAAATAGGAGAAGGTGTTCAATCTAGAAATGTTTCAGGTCAACCAAAAACTTATTGGATGAAAATTATTACTGAATAAAACATTCAAGCTATTGCTTAAAAAACGACTAGTATTAATATCCGAGTGGCAACCGAGATACATAATCGACCACTTTGATTGTAGTTTCATTCTGAAGCCGGACTATGTTATCAAAATACAATTTAATTTAAAACACTAAAACACTTATAGCACTACACATGTATGTATATAAATAGTTTTATTTCACTTTAGAGTACCGTTATAAATGTTTACTTTTCGAAATTAATCTTTTTCAAATCGACCAAAAAAAATATATAATCGTCATGTTTAAAACAGGGTGAACACTAGTATTTTAAATATGTTTGAATTATTGTGTTAAGTTTTAAAATTATTTGAGTCATTCAACTAAAAAGTGGAAGACTCAAATATTTCAATGTTTTGTTTTTAAATAAGACAATTATATTTTTATTATAAGTTTTTCCTATTTTTTTTCTAAATTTTTGCTATTTTATGACAATTTATTATGATATCATGTGAAAGGTCTTTAAGAGGCGCCTTTCATGACTTATAAATTGAAAAAAATATATATTTTTTTCAATTTTTTCCCATCCCTTTATTTCTCACAAAATTTTTGTGCTTGCTCTGTTTTGTTGTTATAAACATATATTTGTTCCAAAATCCCACTTATTTATATCTCACAAATTTCATTCCTATTTAAAATCGTTGAAAATATAAAATTATTGTTGTCTTGTGCAGGCTTTTAGAACATTGACGGCTTACAGTCGATTTTACAGCGCCTCCGATATTTTAAGTGTCAGCCGCACCGTTAATATTTGTCGACACAGAACTTTGGATATGAACAAGTGAAATAAGAAGAATTTTTTCCCCAATTGAAGTTTAATAATTTCTGAAAAAAGTGCAAATATTTTTAAGAAAATAAATTGTAATTTATAGTGATTAATAAAGGATAATAAAAAAAAAAACGAAATGCCATTGAAATTAGATATTAAACGCCGTTTAACATCACGTTCGGACCGTGTAAAATGTGTTGACATACATCCAACTGAACCGTGGATGTTGTGTGCCCTTTACAATGGCCACGTACACATCATGAATTTTGAGAACCAGCAATTGGTAAAAGATTTCGAGGTTTGTGATGTTCCTGTGCGTTCAGGACGTTTTGTGGCACGTAAAAATTGGCTAATCACCGGTTCGGATGATATGCAAATTCGTATTTTCAACTATAATACATTGGAAAAAGTCCATTCATTTGAGGCACATTCAGATTACATACGTTGTATTGCCGTACATCCAACTCAGCCGCTGATATTGACTAGTAGCGGTGAGTAAGAAAATGAAGAAGATAAACAAAATAAAGAGAATTTGAAAAATAATTGTTGAAAACTGAACAGGCGTGATGATATTTATTGTTTGTTGTTGTTAGAAATTCGTCTTATTTGAAACCGAAAATTTAATTTAATATTTTTATTATTGTAGTGGTAGTAGTTGAGATTTTATCAGGCGACCAGACGAAAGATAAATATGCGTTAAATAGATAAAATATGTAATCATGATCAGTATATTGATAAATTAACACTTACTAATAATGTTTTTAATTATTATACCCTACACCACTATAGTGAGGAGGGTATTAAACGTTTGTGCTGATGTTTGTAACATACAAAAATATTGGTCCAATACCCACCTTAAAGTATACCGATCGATTCAGAATTTTTGAGTCGATTAAGACAGGTCCTTATGTACGACTGGCTGGCTGTCCATGTAAACCTTGTGCGCAAGGTACAGGCCGCAATTTTCAAGATAATTTGATGAAATTTGGACCAAGCATGTTTTTTGGCACAGGGACGAAGCCTATTGAAAATGGTTGAAATCGGTCCATTATTTCACCTAGCCCCCATACAACCGTACCTCCCGATTTGAACTTTTTATGCCATAATTACGTCAAATATTCTGCTATCTCTTTAAAAATTGGCACAAATAAGTTTTATATAAGTATAAATGTCGCTGCAGATTTTCGTAAGGATCGGCCTATATTTGACCCTAGCCCCCATACAAACCCCCCTTCAAAAAATGACTTAAACGTTTAAAATTGACTTGTAACCATTTGTATCGCAATGAAACTCAACAAAACTAACTGTAATTTAAAAATATATCCTTTTCCCAAATTTACGAAGGATCGGTCCATATTTGAAAGCCTCATTTAGAAATTTTGTTTTTTTTTATCAATAAATTGCTTAAATATTTTGGAATAATATTTAACATAGGGTATTATATTGTCGGCCATGCCCGACTATACTTTCCTACTTGTTTTTAGTTATCGTTGTAATATTTTATTCTTTTTCATGATATATCGTGATTATTTCACCACACCATTATTTTTCGAAGTATGAATGATGATTTTGTTATCGATAAATAATTTGTGTGAACGTGAAAAGTACTTTTTGTAATTTTATAAATTTTTATTATAGTTCCTTCTTTTTCATTAGTGTACATGTTTTAAGGTTTAAATTTTACAAATTGAGAATTTTAAATGTGATTAAATTTCTTAAAGAATACGATCGGTCGTTGTCTTTAGTAGTAATTTAGATTGAAATTTGTTTTTTGTTTTTATTCTGTATTCTCGTCTGTAGTCTTAAACAAAATTCTACTCTATAGTCCGATATATAGTCTATAGTGTAATCTACAGTCTATATTCTAATCAGTAGTATATTCTATAATATAGTCAATACTCTAGTGTTTCATCCCGGATCAAAAAAATGGAGAAAATTCTTGCATAATTATTTTCTCAATTATATTTTTGTATCTTTTCGTACAGATGACATGCTTATCAAACTATGGAATTGGGAGAAAATGTGGGCTTGCCAGCGTGTATTCGAAGGTCATACACATTATGTAATGCAAATTGTATTCAATCCCAAAGACAATAATACATTTGCATCGGCCTCATTGGATCGTACCGTTAAAGTTTGGCAGTTGGGTTCAAATTTTGCCAACTTTACTCTAGAGGGTCATGAAAAGGGCGTCAACTGTGTAGATTATTATCATGGTGGTGATAAACCCTATTTGATTTCGGGTGCTGATGATCGTTTGGTTAAAATTTGGGATTATCAAAATAAAACTTGTGTACAGACGTTAGAGGGTCATGCACAAAATATATCAGCCGTGTGTTTCCATCCAGAATTACCAATAGTATTGACCGGTTCAGAAGATGGTACTGTACGTATTTGGCATTCGGGTACCTATCGTTTGGAAATCTCTTTGAATTATGGTTACGAACGTGTTTGGACCATTGCCTGTATGCGTGGTACTAATAATGTTGCCTTGGGTTATGATGAAGGTTCCATTATTATTAAAGTTGGGCGGGAGGAACCTGCCATGTCTATGGATGTTATTGGCAGTAAAATTATATGGGCCAAACATTCGGAAATGCAACAGGTAAATACTTAATAGCTAAGTAAAAGTTTAAAAAATTTAATATCTTTTATTCTTTAGGTGAATTTAAAAACTTTGGCTGATGGCACAGAAATCAAGGATGGTGAACGTTTACCAGTAGCTGTTAAAGATATGGGAGCCTGTGAAATTTATCCTCAAACTATTGCCCACAATCCTAATGGTCGTTTTGTGGTAGTTTGTGGTGATGGCGAATACATAATTTATACTTCCATGGCTTTGCGTAATAAAGCATTTGGCTCTGCCCAGGAATTCGTATGGGCTTTGGAAAGCAATGAATATGCCATACGTGAATCTAACGGCACTGTGCGCTTATTCCGCAACTTTAAGGAACGTAAGAGTTTTACTCCAGAATATGGCGCAGAGAGTATTTACGGTGGCTATTTGTTTGGTGTGAAAACATCATCGGGTTTAGCTTTTTATGATTGGGAAACTCTGACTTTAGTAAGACGCATTGAAGTACAACCACGTCATGTATTTTGGAATGAATCTGGTACATTGGTATGTCTTGCTACTGAAGAGTCCTTTTTCATACTGTCCGTTGATACCGGCGCCATTTCGATTGCTTTAGAAACTAAACAAGATTTGGAAGATGATGGCATTGAAAGTGCCTTTGATGTTTTGGGTAATTAAAGTGAACTGATTTAAATTTTGTTTCTATAACTGATTGTTTATCTTTCGTACACAGGCGAAATCAATGAAATTGTTAAAACTGGTCTATGGGTGGGTGATTGCTTCATTTACACCAATTCAGTGAATCGCATTAACTACTATGTGGGTGGTGAAATTGTTACCATTTCTCATTTGGATCGCACTATGTATTTGTTGGGCTATGTACCCAAAGACAATCGCCTTTATATGGGTGACAAGGAACTCAATGTCATTTCCTTTTCGCTACAACTATCGGTATTGGAATATCAAACTGCTGTTATGCGTCGTGATTTTGAAAGGGCTGATTTAGTTTTGCCTACTATACCAAAGGAACATCGTACACGGGTGGCTCATTTCTTGGAGAAACAAGGTTTCAAGTCGCAAGCTTTGCAAGTATCTACCGATCCAGATCATAAATTTGATTTGGCCTTACAAATTGGTGAACTTGATATCGCTGTTAAGTTAGCCAGAGAAGCCGAGAATCCACAAAAATGGTCACAACTGGCAGATGTAGCTTCCCGTAAAAATAATATGGCTTTAGTGAAGGAATGCATGGAAAAGGCCAATGATTTTAGTGGTCTTTTGCTATTGGCCACAGCTTCTGGAGATGCTGAGATGTTGAAATCTTTGGGTGATAATGGCTCCGCCCAAGGACGTCATAATATAGCATTTCTTTCCGCATTTATACGTTCCGATGTCGAACGTTGTTTGGAGATTTTGATAGAAACAAATCGCTTGCCCGAAGCAGCATTCTTTGCACGCACCTACATTCCCAGCCAAATGTCACGCGTAGTCGAACTATGGCGTGAAGAATTGGCTAAATTCAATGAGAAGGCTGGCCAATCTTTGGCTGATCCAGCAAAATATGAAAATCTCTTCCCCGGCTTAGGGGATGCTTTACAAGTAGAGGAATTCCTCAAGCAAAAAGAGCGCCAGCAATTGCCAGCTCATGCTGCTGCTTCATTACCACTCAATATTGATCGTAATCCCTTGGAAGAAATGCAAATGGCCCAACAGAAAGGCATATTTGAGAGTAACTCTAAAGTAGATGTACAAGACTATAAGAAAAGCGATGATTATGTAGGTACTGCTGCCGCTTTAGCATCTGCAACTGCAACAGCCACTAAAGCATCAATATCAATGCCTGCTGCTGCTGCGAAAGACGACGATGATGATGACGATTTAGACTTAGAGATCGAAGGCATAACTTTAGATGATAACATCGATACAACAGATGTCAATTTAGATGATGATTTTCTTAGTGATGATTAAGTATAACAAAGAAAATTGTTACCCAAACATTTCCTCTACATTTATAGAATTCCTCCTATACTCCCTGTCTATCGTCCCCTTTAATATACAACAGCACTCTGTTCGTTTGTCAAGGTCTAGGACCTTTTATTATTAAAAGTTTAAATTTATGTTTAAATATCTCGTACGTATCTTTATTTTCCTCATTTAACGATTACACACAAACCCCGAGATAAAGCGACATAATATTAGTTATTGTCATTTTTATTGTATTGCAATCTGATTTAAAAAAAATTAACATGTTTATACCATAAACAATGAAATATGTATGTAATTATTAATCCTATTTTATTATGATAAAATAAAAAATATAACGAAAATAAAACATTTATTACAAATATTTTGGATTCATCTTTCAACAACTACAAAAAAGAAAACATCTAACGGTTGTCCAACTCAACGAGATAAAAAAAAATCATATGTGGACACATGTCAATTCATTTTATCATGTTTTCATTTAAAAACTTCCTGTTATCGTTGTTTTGTAATATTATCTGCTAACATTTAAAGTGTTGCCGTTTTTTTGCTTTTCTAAAAAGTTATGGGAAAATTTCAAAAATTTTGAATTCTTTACATAGGGTTTTCGGATCGATTGTTAAAACAAAAAGTAAACCTTTTCCGATTTATATTGTAAAAACGTCTTTTTTCGAAAATTTTTAATGTTGTCATTTCCATTCTTTCGATATATTAAGAATATTAAATATATTTTCTTATTATCGACTTTTATTTGCAAAATCGTCAAATCAGCGATTTTTTCTTACAAGATAGTCGACTTAAAGACTCGATTTTTCGACTTTTTTCATTTCGTTAAAAGTCGACTTTTCGACATTTAGTATTTTATAAATAGTCGACTTTTTCCGACTTTTCGAGTTTTTTCGACTATTTTTTTACTTTTTTCCAGTTTTTTCCGACTGTTTTAGAGTTTTTGACATTCTTTCCATTTTTTTTTTAATTTTTGACTTTTAGGCTTTTATTTACAAAGTTGACTTATTGATATTTTGGAACAAATTAGTCTACTTTCGACAAAAAATCGATTGTTCGATTATTTAAAGTCAATTTATAAAAACCCTACCTCTAATTAGGGTTCTATAGTTGAAGCGAAAAGTCGACTTTTCGATTTTTTGCATTTTATGAAAAGTCGACTTTTCGACTTTTTGCTTTTTATGAAAAGTCAACGTTTCGACTTTTTGCATTTAGTTAAAAGTCGATTTTTCGACTTTTTTCATTTAATTAAAAGTCGATTTTTCGAATTTTTTCATTTAATTAAAAGTCGATTTTTCAATTTTTCGACTTTTAATATTTTATAAATAGTCGACTTTTGACTTTTTTCGAATTTTCGACTTTTGACTTTTTTCGACTATTTTCGATTTTTTCCGACCAGAGTTAAAAATTTATAAAGTTGTCAGAAGCGTAAATTTATAATGTTGCCATTTAACATTATATTATTATTATTTACTATTATTATTAATAAAAAATTTTATTTATATTTTTTCTATTTGTTGCAATTTTTGGAGTTTTTTCGACTTCTTTCTATTTTCGACTTTTTCCGACTATTTTCGACTTCTTTCGACTTTTTCGACTTTTTCCGACTTTTCGACTTTTTTTGCCTCTTTCCGACTTTTTTCGACTTTTATTAACAAAGTCGACTTTTCGACTTTTTTGAAACAAAATAGTAGACTTCGACTTTTTTCGACAAAAAGTCGATTGTTCGATTATTCGAAAGTCGATTTATAGAACCCTACCTCTAATCTATGTAAAAAAGTACGACAGTATGGCATCACTGCGGGTTGTAGAAAATTTTTTCTTCATTATTTCTCGTATTTTTTCTAGTGCAAAACATCGATTTTGCTGCTCTTTATTTGAAGATAAATTTGGTGAAAATTACAATTTATTTTTAAATAAAAATCAGTGCAAATCAACAGCTAAAGGTAATTCATTATATTTATTATATTGTTTATCAAATATTTTCTTTATTTCTATAGAAAAAAAGAACAAAAACTTAATATCAATTTTTCTGCCAGGGGTAATTTATCTTGTCAGCGTTATTGATTTTTTTCTGGGCTTTAATTTTTATATGTATCCATATGTTTTTTTTTCTTCTATTCACAAACGTCTGCAGATATCATACAGAATAATTACTGGACAGGAAATATTAATTTATTTATAAAAAAATCTATTGGAAAATGGATTCTGTACCAAATCCTGATATGATGCAGCAGCAGGCCGGCTATGCACCACGACGTCAATATGACCAAATGCCTGCTAATGTTGCTGCTATGCCTCCAGTTAATTTGCCAAATGGTCAGGGACAAGCGGGTGGAGCTGTGCCAGCTGCCCCCACTAAGATTTTGCAAAGGCCGGCTAAAGTCAAAAAGGAAAAAATCGATGATTTAATTGCTACCACCAGCAAGATGACAATTGAGGAATCATTAAAGTTGGTAAGTTGATAGAAATTTCTAAGTTATGCAGAAAAATTTTGCTTAATTTATACTAAAGTATAGACTAAATCACAGACTAAACTATAGGTGGGACTATTGACTTAACTAGACTATTTACTAGAACATAAACTATAACTACACTATAGGCTAATCTACAGAGTTGAGTATATACTAGATTATAGACAGGGCTATATATTATAATATAAACTATACTACAGGTTAGACTGTAAACTAAAAAGACTATACATATTAGACTCTAGATTCGATTATAAACAAAATTTGGTTTTATTTTGTAACTTTTAGAGACAGATTCAGAAACTAAACTACAAGTTAGATTATAAACTAAAAAAGACTATATTGGACTCTAGATTCTATTATAAACTAAATTTGGATTTAATCTGTAACATTTGGTGACTGATTCCAGTTTTAATTGAAACAAATAAATTTTTATTTTAACGTGATATTGATCTATTAAAAAAATATAATTTTTAGCATTTTATATCCCACACGTGTTAATTTAAAACAACTATTAGTCATGTAATAAATATCTATAGAATGACATTAAATAATTAGCACCATAGTGTTATAACTAAGATCATATATTAATTTTCAGACTGATGCAAATGGTGTCGCTATGAAAACACCCGTTTCATTGCTTCAAGAACTACTTAGCCGTCGTGGCATAACTCCCAGTTATGAATTGGTGCAAATCGAGGGGGCCATACATGAACCCACCTTCCGTTATCGTGTATCATTTAACGATAAAGATGTACCATTTACAGCTATGGGCGCTGGTCGCTCTAAAAAAGAGGCTAAACATTCAGCTGCAAGAGCTTTAATTGATAAATTAACTGGAGTACAATTGCCGGAACCGCAAACTTCACCGGCTGGTTCGAATGCTGCAGCTGGTATGGATGGTAATGCTAATGCTGCCGGTAGTGGGGGAGAGTAAGTTACATACGAAATATATTTTATTTAGTTATAATTAAAATTATATTTCTTTTCTTTACAGTGGTGCCGATAAAATTGTTGGCAATCCCATTGGTTGGCTTCAAGAAATGTGCATGTCTCGCCGCTGGCCCCCACCAAACTATGAAACTGAAACTGAAGTTGGTTTGCCACATGAGCGGCTCTTTACCATTGCTTGTACTATACTAAATTTCCGTGAAGTTGGCAAAGGTAAAAGCAAGAAAATTGCCAAACGTACGGCTGCTCATAAAATGTGGACTCGTTTGCAGGAGACACCCATTGATAATAATCAATTGGTTGAAACTATGGGCACCGATTTGGGTGGCGATGTAAGTACTTTCTTTTTTTTAATTATTTAACACTTAACTTAATTTCTTAATTATGTGTTTTGATACAATTAAGGGTGGTTAGTTAAAGGTTTTTATTTGATTTTTTTTAACTAAGGGTGGTTATTTATACGTTTTACATATATTCTTTTGTATGGTACATGATTTTATGGTATAGTGTCTGTTTTGTTTTGTTAACTTCTGATATATTTTCAAATCACCTTTATAGTTGGTATTATTATTTCGAATTATAATATTTTTATATATAATTTCCTCTTATGTACGTTTATCGTATTGTAGTATACATCTTGAGATAGATGTTGATTTTTTTTCATTTTTTGTTTGTTTATGTTTTCTTACAGAAATCCAATTATTATGGTGATTTGAAAGATATCACGGTACCAACACTTACCAGTCAACATAGCAGTAAAGTTTCACAATTCCATAAGACTCTTAAGAATTCTACTGGCAAAAAATTAATTAAATTGCAGGTGAGAAGATAGCGAGAGTATAAACTTATTTGAAAATACATAGTAATATGAATAAGGTTTTTTTTAGTCAATAGATCATAGTGTAGTAATAGACAAGTTTAACATCTAGCCTATGGTGTAGTTTATAGTCTAGGCTATAGCCTAGACTAGACTATAGTCTAGTCCATAATCTTGTCTATAATCTAAACTATAGTCTAGTCTATAGTCCAGTCTATAGTCTAATCTTTAGACTAGTCTTTAGTCTAGTCTGTAGTCTAGTCTATAGTTTAGTCTATAGTTCAGTCTATAGTCCAGTGTATAATCTAGTCTATAGTCTAATCTATAGTCTAGTCTATAGTCTAGTCTATAGTATAATCTATAGTCTAACCTGTAGTCTAGTCTATAGACTGGTCTATAGTCTAGTCAATACACTGGTCTATATCTAGTCTATAGTCTGTCTAATGTCCAGTATATAGTTTAGTCTAATCTATAGTTTAATCTAAAGTTTAGTCTACAGTTTAATCTATAATTTAGTTTATAGTCTATCCAATGGTCCATAGTCTTGTCTATGGTCTAGTCTGTAGTCTAGTCCATTGCCTAGTCTGTAGTCTCGTCCACAGTCTAGTCTACATCTAAAGTCTAGTCAAAAGTCTAATCTATAGTTAAGTCTAAAGTCTAGTCTATAGTTTAGTCTATAGTCAAGTCTATAGTCAAGTCTATAGTTTAGTCTATAGTTTAGTTTGAAGTCAAGTCTATAGTTTAGTCTGTAGTCTAGTTTGTAGTCTAGTCTATAGTCTAGTCTATAGTCTAGTCTATAATCTAGTCTATAGTCTAGTCTATAATCTAGTCTATAGTCTAGTCTATTGTCTAGTCTATAGTCTAGTCTATAGTCTAGTCTATAGTCTAGTCTATAGTCTAGTCTATAGTCTAGTCTATAGTCTAGTCTATAGTCTAGTCTATAATCTAGTCTATAGTCTAGTCTATAGTCTGGTCTATAATCTAGTCTATAGTCTAGTCTATGGTCTAGTCTATAATCTCGTCTATAGTCTAGTCTATAGTCTAGTCTATTGTCTAGTTTATAGTCTGGTCTATAGTCTAGTCTATAGTCTAGTCTATAGTCTACTCTATTGTCTAGTCTATAGTCTAGTCTAGTCTATAATCCATATATAACACGTTCATTATTACATCATTTTTAAAATTCAAAATTTCCAGGAAATATCTAGTAATTTACATTATTTTAAACTATTGACTAACTATACCTTTTTGTTGCTTTTTATTTTACTTACAGAAAACTTGCCTAAAAGATCCCAAAATAGATTATGTCAAACTTTTGGGTGAAATTGCACATGAAAATCAATTTGAGGTAACTTACGTGGACATCGAAGAGAAGACTTTCACTGATAAATTTCAATGTTTGGTACAACTATCCACTCTACCGGTGGGTGTTTGTCATGGTTCTGGCACTACACCAGCTGATGCCAAAAAGATGGCTGCACAAAATGCTTTGGAATATTTGAAAATTATGACTAAAAAATGAATTCAAAGTAATTGTGTAAAATCACTTTAAGTTTTTACACACTGTTTGTATTGCAGCTGTTTGAAATGGAAAATTGACAACATTTCTCGAACCAACAAAATATGAAATTCAAAGCAGGGTGTAGAGAAAGATGGGTTTGTTTATTTTTTAAATTGTGTGTGTTTTTTTTTTTTTTTTGTATTTGCTACTTGACTTCTGATAAATTTTTATTTTTTAACTTAAATTTTTGAAAAAATATTTTTTTTTTGCATTATTGTGTTATTTAAAATGAAATAAATAATTATTGAAAATATCAGTTAAAGAATGATTTAAAAGGAATTTGGAATTATTAATTATGTTGAGAATTATTATTGTTTTTTTTTCACTTTTTTTAGTTTTAAAAGCCCATAAAACAAGCAGCTGATATGCATTAAAAAAAACTTAAAAAATAAATAATTTATATTATTTAACTAAATACATAAATAACTAATATATAAAATATGCATTTTGCAATTATCAATTATAATTAAAAGTATAACTAAAAAAAATTATATATTAAAAAAAAAACATAAAAAATTTCATGAAATATTACAACACAAAAATGCTTAAACATATTAAAACAAAACTTAAAAAATTTAAATGTTACTCTTAAGAGAAAAACAAAAAGAAACTTAAAAATCAATAATTAAACTTTTTTGACAAAACTAAAAAGTGTAAGATGGAAAATTTATATTTTAAGTTATAGTTATTTATGTAACTAGTTCAATTGTAAAAGAAAAAAAAAACATTAGAGTTGGTTTAACTAATACAGCATAACAACAACATAGGAACTTATAAAAATCCTCCCTTTCCAACCAGCAAAGAAAAAGGAAAATAGAAAAATAAAGAAAAACTAATTAAATTTTTTCTTTTTCAAAACATGCAAAACAACTAAATAAAATCTTGTTTAAATCTTATAGTTGCTGCAAACTATATGCAATTTAAACACCTACAAGCTATACTTTGCATGGACCTAATGATGAATTTTCCATACTTAAAAATTAACACTATAAAATAAATATTACATAAAAAATATAAAAAAAAAAACAAATCTTAAGATCAAACTTATAAAAAACATTAAAAAAACAAACATTATTTCATAAACTGTTTAATTTTGAGTTTTTTTTTCATTTAATTTACAAATTATTCTTAATACAACAAGTAATCTGGAAAATTATTACATTATTTTAGTGCAAAGTGTAGAGGTTGTAATTTCAATACAAATTAAAAATTAATAAAAAAAAATATTTAAAATTCTAAACTTTACCCCTAAAAGTTATTTTTTTTTAAATAACAATATTTTGCTTTTAAATCAATAAATTTTTTTTGCAAAATATTATTATTAAAAAAAAATTTCTTAAGCGGTATTTTAAAAACTTTTCTAATATTTATTCTGGCATAAAGAATTAATTATGTTTAAAATAATATTTATACTAAAAAAAATTATTGTAAAATTATTTAAGCTTAAAACAAACAACAATTAAATGAAAGACACCTCGTACATTTGTTTATACAATTTTTTTTTTTTATTTCTAACTTTTTTGATATACATATTATTTACTACAACAATTTATGTTCATTTTTCTGGGATTTTGTCTATAAAATATATTTTGTAAAATTCATTAGAATTTATAGAGTATATATAAGCAAACATATTTAAATTACATTACAACAATATTTCAATAAACAATGTAAAACACTGAAACACAATATTAATTAAAAGAAAATATTCATTAAATAAAAAACAAGTAATTGATGTGCAAACAAATATTGTTTTTTTTTACTTTGGGAGTGAAAGAAGACAAAAAAAAACTCTAAACGTCTTTTTTAATTACTCGTCCGATTTTGTGCACTTGGTTACGTCGATCGAGATTAGACTAACCATAACGTAATCACTCGATCGGTGGTTAATTATGTTGAGCGATAGCCAGCCCTTAGGGTAGCTATGTGTTACTTACAGATATCCTCAAAAAATCATCTTAATGAGGAAACGATGTTTTTGAGGAATATAAGACTATGATTGGAAAACAGTTTCTCGAATGCCGTTGGATGTATCACCTCAAATAGAATATAACACAGTTGCAGTTTCCCCCGATGTCAGAAAGATTATTGAATGTACGATAACTGCATTCCGCGTTACATACATGATCCATTCGATAAAACATCGTACAGGGCAGGAATATGCGATTACAGATTATCGTATAAATATCAATATTGTATTTAGCCGCCCACAGAGTATTGCGAAAGTTGAACATATACTGCCACGTAAAACAAGAGTAGTTCTAGCACAAAATCTATCTATTTATCTATCTATCTATCTATCTATCTATCTATCTATCTATCTATCTATCTATCTATCTATCTATCTATCTATCTATGTATCTATCTATCTATCTATCTATCTATCTATCTATCTATCTATCTATCTATCTATCTATCTATCTATCTATCTATCTATCTATCTATCTGTCTGTCTGTCTGTCTGTCTGTCTGTCTGTCTGTCTGTCTATCTATCTATCTCCCCCTAATAATTCCTTTTTCACAGTGTGGCATCACCTCCAAATAAAAATCATACACTTCTTGTACAACGCTGTGCAGGTCTCTTCTTCTTCGTTTATATTAATTAGGAAAAGGTGTTTAAGACAACGAAAAAATATCAATTTTCTTAAACTCTCTTTAGTTTTATTTCAAAAAAAATAAAAAACCGAAAATATGCTACCCCTAACTTATGGTGCAATTTATAAAACACCCGACGACTACAATCCGCCACAGGAAACTGACTTAGCCGACAATACTCACTATCCCAATTTGAATTCACGCGACTACGCAAAGCGCCCTTTAAACCAGAATGTGCGTATGTATGGCGCCTGGGAATGCATTGCCATCAGCACAAAATGTGATGACGAAAAAGGAAATATAGCTATAGCCACCAATAAATTAAGTGGTCGTAATTGGTTAGGCTCCTTGTGGGCTTTCGAGAAGAGCCAGGTGAAAAATGATAAAAACTCAATGGATATGTCAACAGCATGCTATAAGTTAGAAAGTCCAGCCATTATAAATTGTATCGAATTTGTAGAACCTAATACAGTAAGTTTAAAATAAAATTTGTAAATATTTTCATATATTTAACATTGTCTACAGTTACTTTTAGGATTCAACTCTGGGAGACTGCAACTTTGGTCTATTCAATCTGATGTGTGTTTACCGAAAAATCCCTATTGTCCCTTTCTGACTGGTGATGAATGTGAGCATATGAAACCTATCACATGTTTAACGGGCTTTAAAACGAATGTCCATAAGGCGGCGACGGGTAGTAAAGATGGTGTTTTAAAGGTAGGTTGGAATATACATATACGTTGGTAAAGTGTATTACTGTACATAACTGTTCAAAGTTATGTGTTGTCTACATTAGCCTCGTGCTTTCGTTTTACCTCAAGCTAAGACCACAGATTAATAAAATATTTGAAACTTTATATTAAAATTATTGAAATTATTGATGGCGCTTTATCCTTTTGCACCAGCCAAGTAAATCTCCCATCCCTTGATTTTTTTAAGGGGGCACGGAGTAATCTCAAATTTAACAAAAATAAGACACTTGTTTGTTTCTGGTAATTTGTTTAATGTGAATGGTATTGTTGTTGTAACTGCAAATAATTTAGACAATTTAATCCAGAAGGTTTTTGGACTAAACATTTTGTAACTTCTAGATTATTTGGATAGAATATAAACTAATTATAAAGAAATAATGGTATCAGAATTTTCTAAATTTTATAAAATGTATTTGAAATTTAATTTAATTTTTATAGAAAATTAAAAAAACAATAATTTTTCCTTAGATTTGGGACATGAGCAAAGGTGATTTAAATCCACAACAAAGTTATAGTTATGCTCATATGGATTCTATAACTGGATTAACTTCATCTCCCACGAATGATGCTATATTTACTACTTGTTCATTAGACAAATCCTGTCTGCTATGGGATGATCGTGAAACTAGACCGGCAATTGGTAATAGATAATTAATTAAAAAATTTTAACAGCGAATATATTTTACTAACTTTCATCTCAAAAAAAGCCTTATACAATGAACATAATGTGCGTTTTAAAACGGTTAATTGGGCATTAGATCCTCAGGACAATTGTGTGTATTTAGGTGATGAATCTGGTAATGTATTAACAATTGATACACGCAAACCCAAGGAGTTATTAAATAAAACACAATACTTTGATCGTCCCATAAGAAAAATATCACCAAATGGGTAAAATTACTTAAATACTTCTAAAAGAAACAATTTTTTATTTACTCTTTTTATTACAGAGAAAATTTAGCTGTTGTGGCCGATTCAAATTGCATTAAAGTGGCAAAATCCTGCTCAAATGAAATATTCTATGAAAATAATAAAAGTCAGCATTTTATACGAGACTGTGCTTGGCTAACGTCGGACGAGTTAGTAACCGTTGGTTATGAAGGTAAATTGCGTGGTCATGAAATACAATAAATTTTACAAAGTTTCTAAGATAAACATAAATGCAATATATCGTTTAAAAAAAAAAAAACACAATAGTAATAGTTAATTCCAAAAGCTTAGAATTAGTCTAGCATTTGCGATAATCAAAATACACATGAAAATAATTTTATATTATGAAACTTTACCGTGAGTGGTATCAAGTAGGTTTGCAAATTTGTCACACTATTTAATTTGACTTTTACTACTACGAATTAAATTCAAATAGAAAAATACAATAATAATTTCTTTCATACTGGGTGTTTGTTTGAATTTACAATAAATTCTCAATGCCATGAATTATTTTAATTTACTTAAAACATTTTTATAATTTCATTTTAATAAAAAAATAAATATTCATGTAATATATATTTTTTAATTTTCAATAAGTATTTCATTTACTAATATACCGCTACTTGAAGCAATTTTTACTATTTTAAGTATGTACACTAATAAAGCTGATATTTTTGAAAAAATAACTGAAATCGAAAGCTAATAACCTTCTTATTTAAATCTATGTACATAATTTATTGCAATGGTGGCATCTCTTACTTGAACAGCGAGAAGTTGCATAGTTGGCAACGCGTATTTTGTAAAACTTGATTTTACGAGAATATTTCGAAAAAATTTTTTAATATTTCTTTTTATAGAAAATTTTCTATTTTTCTAGAAAGTTGTTAACAGGATTTTAAAAAAATTCGTGTCCTTCTTCGAATTTTTTTTTTTCAAAGACGTCACTTTTTATAGAAAAATTTCAAGAAATTCTTTTTATAAAATTTTTAAATTTTTTTTTTTTAATTTCCATTTGAGACACCTTTTAAGAAGCGCACAACAGACCTATGTGTATTTTTCTACATTTCTAACGAAGCGATTGTTTCTTACTACTCAGTTAAACTAGGCTTAACTTGTTGTTACATTAAACTCGGTACAGGTTTATGCGGAATTTAACCGATGACTGTGTTTTTCAGTTATGAATCTAAAATCAGTTAACTTTGTAAGTATTGAAAACTTTTGAAGGTGCGTTTCTTAGTACTTTACCTCATTATCACAAAGTCTGGTTATTTTATATTTTAAGGTTAAATTGACAGTTTTCATACAAAAAAAAAATATTATAATCGGCAGAATAACTTTCGGTTAAACGATAACTGGAGGTGGAGTTAACGGGGCTTAGTAAAACTAGACTTAACTTGCTGTTTTATTAGGACTTTAACTGATGATTGTATTTGTCAGTTTTTGATTTAAGATCAATTAACTTTTTTAGTATTGCCAACTTTTTAGCCCAAAACATTTTTTTTTTGATTATTTGAATTGTTAGCCGAGCTCATAAGCAAAATGCCAGGGTGTGCCACGTTGGTTTAAAGGGAATCCTTCAAGTCGACCTATATCTTCATATAGGAAGCTGGAAACCTTTAAACACTTAAGTTAAATTTGAGTTTTGAATGGTACTCTACCAGTAAATTTTAAGAGTTTTTATTATCTCCACCAGGGTATAAGCAGTTGAGGTTTAATGGTCTCCATTAGGGTTTAAACAGTTGAGTTTTAATGGTCTCCACTAGGGTATATACGTTTAAGTATTCTATGGTCTCCACTAATAAAACATAACCTCACTTGGGGTGATACGAAAGCACGAGGTTAATGTAGGCAACATATAACATTGAACAGTTATATGAGGTAATACACCACACCAGTGCGAGCGAGACGCAAAACTGTCGAAAGCCAGACAACAAACACAAGCCTGAACGCGTTTAAGAAATAATAGCGATGACGCGAGAGTTGTTCCCCAACTCAGACCTGAATTACGACCGTCAAAAACATAAACAATGAGCAGCTGTTTTTTGCAAACATTACTTTTGTAAAATGAAAATTTTTAGAAAAAATATAAATAAACATATAAAACAATTATAATAATACTGATATAACAAATCAGATAATTGCTATTAGCTTAAAATAATAAGTTTTTCTTCTTCCGACTTCATTATTTTATTGTTTTTGTGAATTGTATTTTCTCACTTATAAATTAGTTTAACACTCAGTTAAACTAAGATAATAAGGGCGGGTTTCTTACTCCTCAGTTAAACTAGGCTTAACTTGCTATTAGATTAAACTTGGAGCAAATTTAGGCGGAATTTAACCGATGATTGTGTTTTTCAGTTTTAGATTTAAGCTCAGTTAACTTTGTTAGTATTGCCAACTTTTCACTCAGAAACATAAACAAAGAACAGCTGTTTTTTTGCAAACAATATTTTTGTAAAATGGAAAATTTTGGAAAAATATAAAATAAACATTTAAAACAATAATAAATAAAACAAAACAAATAAGAAAATTGCAATTTACTTAAAATACTAAGTTTTTGTTCTTCCGAAATCATTGTTTTATTGTTTTTGTTAATAGTGTTTTCTCACTTATAACTTGAGTTTATTAGGCCAATTACACTCAGTTAAAGTAAGTTAATATGTAACTTTACTGATAACTGAAAAACATGAAACATTAATAAGCAATTTAACCAAAGAATAAAGATTATCTTTATCAGAAAAACTCGCCCTAAGTAACTTTACTGATTACTGAAACACAAAACACATCGATTGTTTTATTGTTTTTGTTAATAGTGTTTTCTTACTTACTACTTGAGTTTAATTGGCCAATTTCACTCAGTTAAATAAAGATAATAAGTAACTTTACTGATAGCTAAAGTTTAACCAAAGAATAAAGATTATCTTTATCAGAAAAACTCGCCCTAAGTAACTTTACTGATTACTGAAACACAAAACACATCGATTAAACTTGGTTTAATCAAAGAATATTGATAATCATTATCAGAAAAACTCACCCTCACGAAACTTTACTGATTACTGAAAAACACAAAACACATCGATTAAACTAGGTTTAAACAAAGAATGTAGATTATGTTTATCTGAAAAAAAACATCTCTAACTATACAATTGATGAAAACTTCATTGTTTTTATTACAATAGCAAAGCTTTAATTTTATTTTTTTTATTCTTATAAGTAAATAATGAAATGAAATTATTTATAACAAAGCAATAAATATAATTTAACAATTAACAAAAGGTTTGATCTATTAAGATTTTCTTTTTATATGGCCAATGTTTATAAAAGACAATAAAATGATAAAAGTAATATATCATTTTTATAAGGAAAGCAATACTTTTAAACTAAAGTATGTGAGTAAATGTCGAAAAAAGGAGGTTTCAATTCTCTATAGGAAAAAAAAACTAAACATTTATGATTTCGTAAAAAAAAATTTAAAATAAAAATATAAATTCCCTGCCAAAGTTTTTTTTTGAAAATTTGTTATAGAAAAATAACTTATTTTCGAATTAGTTTTAGTCAAATCAGCTTCAAGTATTAACAGAAAAGAAACCACCTTTTCAAAAAAGAAAAAAATAACAATTCAAAACAAAGAAGAAAAAAAAACTAATAATAATAGTACTACGAGTATATGTATGAGTCTATGAATATCTAATCAATGAATTTGTAAAAAGAAATGCTCTTAAAAGTAAATACCAAAACATTAAAAATGTACATAAAAAGAAAACTTTTAACTGATCACAGTTAAAATACACTGCACAATATTATCGGGTATATTTAAAGGTTCTTCACACAATTCACCCGTATTTTTATCCACCATATAGATTTCATTTAAAACTTTATCGGGGTCATCAGGATCTAAAGAGGAAACTAAAACTAATGAGCCTTCAGCTAATTCCGTTAGAATTGATTGTATATCTTCTTCATTTAATTCACGTTCGGATATCACAGATGAACAAGTATCATTGTTAATAATCTCTGGATCAGGATTTATCATTGGAGTTACAGTTGTTTCTGTTTCTGATTCTAATGAATTATTTTCATAGTTAATCTGATCTGGTAGTATTTGCGGCGGTGATGGTGGAGAAAGTGTTGAGGTTGGTGTTTGAGATCGAGTGGGGTTAGGTGATGGTAATGGTGTGGTTGTTGGTGGCGTTATAAAAGTAGCATCATCTTTGATTTTACTATAAACATTAACAGAGCCATCATCTAAGTTAACAAAAGTTCTATGTTCATATTTATTAATATCCGTTTCCGTTTCACAATAATTCTCCTCATAATTTGTGGCATACGTTACGGATGGTGTGTTATTTATATGTGCATTATATTGATCCACTTGTGAAGCGGCAGAATAATTGTTGGCAGTTATAGTTTCATAGGATGTATTGGCACCAACACCACCATATGGTACATCTACTGCATCTGAATCTAATAATTCATCAATTTCCGTTTGCAACTGTTTGGTGTCGTGATACTCTATGGGAACAGACGCTGGTGCTGAGTTAGATTCTTGTTTATTTTCGATTTTAATTATTTCTTCTTTTATTATAATAATTTCTTCTTTTTGTGTTTTATTGGGGGTTCGCCTTCGCCGTCGTATCACTTTATCCACTTTTAAGCTATCATTACTTTCTATTTCTCCATTGTTATTTTCAACTACTACATCTTCATTGTTCGGGGTAGTCTTTTTAGTTTTTGTATATGCTCTTTTTTGCTTGGGCTTTTGTTCGGTTTCATTTGGATTGATTGCCTGGCTATTTAGTTCTATGGGCTCTTGACCATTGGTGGTGTCATTCTGTTCGTTTTGTCCTGATTTCTCAAGTTTATCCTTAGTTTTTCGTACTCTTTTTGGTTTTTGTTCTTGTTCATTTTCATTTTGATAAATATCTTCGTTTAATAATACACGATTTGCTATGCTTTGTGTAAAAATTTTTCTCTAAAACGAAATTTAAAAGAAGGATTAAAATTGTTAAACTATAAATAATGGAAAAGATTTTTTAAATCTATCTATCTATCTATTTATCTATCTATCTATCTATCTATCTATCTATCTATCTATCTATCTATCTATCTATCTATCTATCTATCTATCTATCTATCTATCTATCTATCTATCTATCTATCTATCTATCTATGTATCTATCTATCTATCTATCTATCTATCTATCTATCTATCTATCTATATCTATGTATCTATCTATCTATCTATCTATCTATCTATCTATCTATCTATCTATCTATCTATCTATCTATCTATCTATCTATCTATGTATCTATGTATCTATGTATCTATGTATCTATGTATCTATGTATCTATCTATCTATCTATCTATCTATCTATCTATCTATCTATCTATCTATCTATCTATCTATCTATCTATCTATCTATCTATCTATCTATCTATCTATCTGTTTAACCTTTCACATATCTTTTTATCTTTACACATATCAACCTATTTCCACATTGATGTGCGTGTTTGAAAACTACTTACCTTTTTCGTTTCCTTTTTCTCCTTAGTAGCCTTAGCTTTCTTAGCCTGCTCTTCCCGCATCTTTTCCTCTTCATCGATTTGTTGTTTCAACGATTCCAGATCAAATTGTTTGGGATACAATAAAGCTTTATTAATAAGATTACAATTTTTACGCTCCTCCTTTTTGAATTTTAATTTCAAATCACGTCGTGTACGATTAGGAAATAAAGAGACCATTAGTGAAAAGTCGGTGCCAACATTCTGTAGACAACGATAGAATTTTATAGTTTCGGCGGGCAACCATTCCCGTGTACGTTTTTGCCTCGAATAGAAACCATTCATGCCGGTATTCTCATCTAGATATATCAAAGAAGAGTTGGCTAATACTTTACGTGCTTCCTGTTCGGCAGTGGTTTCAATAACTAATGATTTATCATCGAGTATAAGTTCTCCTTTGGCATTGAGTTTTAATTGTGGCACTGGTACAGCTTCACCCTCAGCAGAATTGTCTGTATCTTTTTCTAGTTTTTCAGCAAACGGTTTAACATCACTAGCTGAAGTTTCGGATTGTTCTAGTTTTACACTGGGATTGGGTTTTTGTTCCATTGGATTGGTGGCTGGATTATAATATATCAAATCAGACATTTTTATGGCAGACTTTTCTGGTACACCATTATGAAAGCGAGCCTCAAAATCTTTACGAGAATTCTGTTTGTTGTCCTCTGTTTTACGAGACTTGTGCGAGGAAGTGTTGGTGTCCGAAAATACCGAACAGCCAGATTCTGTACGTATGCGTCCCATGCTACTGTTTGTTATACCCGCAGGTAAATATTTATGTGGTGTATGATGATAGTGTGGATGTGATGTTAAAGAGGCAGAGTAATGTCTTTCACGTCTTGTTGGAGAAGGGTGCACAAAATCATTGTTAACATTGCTTCCAACAGGGTGATTGTCTTCATTTCCCGAGTTATGAGGAGAGGGAGAGGTACCTACAAAACTATTGCGCCTTTGGCCAAAATGTGGTGTAGGACGTATTCGTTGTCTGGTCAAATTTTTTGAAGGAGACATTGGGCAACCATTTAAAGATGGTGATTTTTCTAAATCCATTTGTAAAGCATTTTCTTCTATATCTGAATAGAACACATCATCTACTCCACTGTTGGAAGTATGACTTATAGCTCGTTGAAGTCCCACTTTTGGTGGACACTTAAAAGCTTCAGAATCATTTAATGTCTCTGGAGCTTCTTCGTGGGTTTTATTTAAATGCTCTTTTGGTTCGTTGTTGTTTGCAACAACTTCTGAAGCTTTTGTTATATTAACGTGTTCGTTGTCATTATCATTACCATTAGTCAGCTGCTCCGTATTCTGTGGTATTTCATTTGTTTGATTTTGCTCCGTATCTCTGATTAGGTTATTTTCATTTGCTGTCGTGTCCACTCTAACCTCTAATGGTTTCTCAATATTATTGGAAACTTCTACGTTCTTTTCCTTTGCACTTTCTTCAATTGTTGGAACATTCACTTGTTTTACAACTTCCTGCCCCTCATTTACATCACTTTCACTAGTTTTAACTGTTTTTACATCATTTGCTGACTTTGCTTTACGCTTGGAATTTAATAGTATATTTGCCACTGGCTTTATACGCGGTCTTCTCATAGCCATTTTTAAAGAATTTATTTTTCAGTTATCCATCAATTTCATTAATTATTTTGTAATTTAAACAATGTTCACGCAATTTGAACAGATATATTAACCAAAATAAAAACAACACAGACAACCACGAGACAGAATTGATTGGTTGCAGCTTTGTGGTAGTATTGGTAGTAATTTTTATTATCATACGTTTATTTCCAACTCTGACAGTGTAGAGTAATTTTGTTGATAATGCCAGATTGGGCAAATATGTAAATAATTTAAATACGTTAAAAAAACTTGTTTGGCTTTTATTATTTATCTGTGAAAATATTTTAAAAGCTATTATTATATGTATAAATAGATTTTGATAACTTTAATGTAAATTTAATATCATGTAAAAAATAAATATATTATTTCTTTTTGTTATACATATATAATTTTATAACGGTAATATTTAAACTTATATTATTAATAAGTGGCAACTCTTGTGGATTTTTTTGTTTGTTTACCTTTTTACCATTTTTGACAACTGAAGTGCACATGTACTTGCCAAGGCTGCCAGATAAATTAGGGAAAATATATATTTTTTTAAATCGGCAATAAATTAGTTATTAAGAAAACTTTATATCTTTAAAACTATGAAATTTTATTACCCCTCAATCAAACTTTTTAAAATTCATTCTGTACATATAAATACATTTATAACGTTATAATACTTTTGTATTTTTTTATAAAAACCGGGTAAAATTTGGCAAAAAGTGGATAAATCGGTAAATCTGGCAACATAGGTACTGGCACATTTTTCTGGGGTCATAAAAACTTCTTGTTGCTAATTTTTTAAAATTTTCCATAGTAAATTTATTAAAAAAAATAACATAAATACAAATTGTAAAGAAAAAGTAGCTTAAAATTAAAACTTATTAATTAAACAATAATTAAATATTCATTTTTTTAAAGCCGGTATAAACTTAACAAATGTTAAGGCGTGTAATGTTATGCAAGCTAATATAAAAATAACAAAAACTTTAAAATTTGCAAAAATGTATTAAGAATTTTAAAACACACATTCATTAATAAAACACAGTGAAGAAAAGAAAAGCGAAAATGGTATTTAATCGCATTATTTCGAATATAAAACACTCCTCGAATGCCACTTTAAAAGCCTGGTGCTATCAGTGCGAATCAATATTAGCCCAACGGTCGAGACGTTTACAACAACTATTTACATTTTATCATCGAGTTTATGGATCACATGGCTTAAAGCTGCTGATAAGATCCTATCATCGACAACTGCCACAATTCAAGGGAACAAATTTGGTTTTAAGTGCCGTTGGTGTGGTGGGCTGTCTAACGGGTAATGGCAACGGCTCGGGTTTCGATTGGAATACAGAACGTTTGAGTTTAGCAAATTTTGATACCTGCCATCATGATGTGGAGTTTATTAACACTATACATCGCAATAAATTATGCGAACGTTGTAAAGAGTACAATATGAAATATTGCTATTGTTTGGTGGGCAATAGCAAACGTAATGGTAAAAAAGCGCTTAATGGAACGACACACTTGTATATGGAGCGTAATGGTGTAGATGGCACAGCCGGCAAGGGTAATGCAATGATAGTTAGCGAAAGTGAACGAAATTGGGAGCCCTACTTTAGTAAAGATCATTTTCACATATGGCGTAGAGAAGAACGTACCGCCATGTATTCCTATAAGGTATATGCTAGCTTTAATGATATATCAGCATCTGATTTGATGCATGTACAAGTTGATTTGGATTATCGCAAACAATGGGATGACACAGCGGTAGCTTTGCACTTAATTGAGGAGGATCCTATGCCCGGCACCAATTCCCATCTAATCTATTGGGAAATGCAGTGGCCTAAGTTTTTCAATAATCGTGATTATGTCTATTGCCGGCGTTTTATATGTGATGACAAGCGAAAAGTAATGATGGTGGCCAATCGAGGTACACAACATCCTCAATATCCTCATGTTAGTGGCAAAGTACGTGTTACAGACTATTGGAGTTTTATGGTTATAAAACCCTATCGTAATTTTCAAGAGCCAGGTGTTCATTATATATTAACCTATTACGATGATCCCGGTTTACCTATACCACAAAGCATTAAATCGTGGGTAGCTCAAAAACAAATGCCGGATATATTACAAAAAATGTACTTTGCCACTAAGAATTATTCGTATAAAAAAGCCTTGGCCATGAAGGATGTTTTCAGTAGTTTTAGTATGTTAAATAATGAGTATGCAGCTAACAAATCCCGTGACAGTTGGTTGCAAAGATTCTGGCGTCCCAGATCCGATGAGAATCTAGAAAAAGGCGAATAAGGAAAGAATTTTATAAAGAGAAAGAGAGAGAGTTTTTGACAAGTTTCTATATATGTTATTAAAAACAGAGAGAGAGAGTCTTTCAATTGATAATTGTTTCAAATTAGGTAAATGCAGAAAAAAACTTTAATATTAAAATATTTATTTAAAAAAAAAACTTACTTCTTTTAGGTGCCTTTTTTAAAGCTCTTGAGTTAAGAAAATGGACTAAAGAACTAAAGCAGTTTTGAAGATGTGTCATTAAGCAAAAGTGTAAACAATAGAAAAGTTAAACATGCCAAAGCAAATAGAAAATATACAATTAGAAACTAATAGATAATTATGTGGGTATATTGTTAAAGTATTACTTACAATACATTATATATTATAAAAGAATTTCATTTCTTGTTTTTTATATAGAGAGTCCTTATTAAAAGACAATATAAATTCTAATACGGATTACACAATTGGCAGCATTTCTCTAAAGAAAATTGTACCACAACAATAGAACTGTTGCAACTAAAATGTACATTTAATATTGTATTTTAACTTCCGCAAAGGTTCTATTCTTTTCCTTTTACAGACTTTCTAATTTTTTAATTTTTTTTTTGGCAAAAACTCTATACTCGTTAATAGTTATAACAAAGTTCATTTTCATCATATATTCTCAAACAAAATATCAAATACATTACATAAATCTTAAACTAAAGACTAAATAACAAAAATTGTTTAAAAGTTTTTCTTTTTTTTCAAATTTTTCTTAATATACAATAGTGAAAAAAATTAAAGAAATCACTTAAAAAAAATTGTTAACATATTTCTTGGTTCTTCATTTACAAAAATTCTATATAAATGTCTTAAAAAATTGTTTTAATTATTACGTCTATAATACTCCCCTACATCCCAATAAAATGAAAATAAATTTTTCTTACAAAAAAAGTGATAAATTTCCTAGTTCTATTAACTTTTTATTATTTCGTGCAATATTTCTGCATTTTGTTTAATTTCTTTTATTTTTAAATGCATTTTTTTAAAATTATTGTATACAAAATTTATTTAAGTTTTATTAAAATTAAAAAAAAAAATTGAATAAAAATACATTTGAAAATTTATCAAATCATAAACAAAAAAAAGTTTGTTTTTGATCTCATTCTATCTATTCTATTGTACTATACTATGGAGAATATAAGAAAAATCAAATTAAGTAAATACATACATACATACATATATTATCAAAATTTTGAATTATGTAACAAAATAATAAAAAAAAAAATAATGAAGAAATAAAAAAAGATTTAATAAAACTCAAAAAATGTTTGTTTTATTAAAAATATTAGAAATATTTTGAATATAAATTCGATTAAAAAAATGCCCTAAAGCTTATATTTTGAAATTTATGTTTAAAATTTATAAAAAATTTTCAAATAGTACGGTTTTAGAAGTTCTTCAAATATAATTTCGAACATATTAACAAGTCGGCTGTGCCGAATCTTATATACCCTTCTCCATGGCATGGTAAAAAAATCGGTACCAAAAAGTTCTTTTTTACTTACGCTTCGGTCTCAATATGATAAATTTCATGGTTTACTATTCTATATTATAGAAAATTCAAAAAAGAGCTTTTTGAAAAACGAAAAAGCACCAAAAAGTACCCTTTTATGGGTTCTCACCTAATTCCGAATCTACATACTTAATTTTATATTTCTAGATTCAATATTATAGAAAATTTTAAAAAGTACCTTTTAAAAAAAAAAGTACCAAATAGTTCACTTTTCCGGTTCTCACCTAATTCCGACTCTATATACTTAATTTCATGTTTCTAGGATCAATATATAGCAAGTACCTTTTGCAGAGCGAAAAAGTACCAAAAAATTACCATTGATGTGTTCTCGTCTAATCCAGGTTCTACATACTTAATTTAATATTTCTATGTTCAATATTGTAGAAAATTCAAAAAGTACCTTTTGAAAAACGAAAAAGTTTTATGGGTTTTCATCCAATTACGAATCTACATACTTAATTTCATGTTTCTAGGTTCAATATTATAGAAATTAAAAAAGTACCTTTTGTAGAACGAAAATGTACCAAAAGGTTTCCTTTTATGGATTCGCACCTGTTCAATATTATAGAAAATTCAAAAAGTACCTTTAAAAAATCGAAAAAGTACCAAAAAGTTCCCTTTTATGGCTTCTAACTTAAGCCAGACTCCATATACTTCATTTCATGTTTCTAGCCAATAACAACACCCTAGTGCTGCTCTCGCTCTGCTACTCTTGCTCTGCTGCTCTCACTTGGCTTTGTTTTTTTATAAAGAAGAGTACAATAACAAAATTTACCGTATGATTATGTATTTTGTTTTTGTTTTTTGCAATTTCTGTCTGAGCATGAATAATAAATTTTTTATGAAATTTTCAGAGGTTGTCTGGAATTTTTGCTCATATCTCCGTTATTTATGAACCGATTTTGCTGATTTTAAATAGCAATCATCCCAAAGGCATGTTGAACAAAATTCTTGAAGATTCAGATCTCGCCGATATCTGTGGTGCTCTAAAAATTGATTTCAATAAACATAAAGAGAGACGGACATGGCTTAATCGACTACGCTATAGGTACATGCAGAATATATACACTTTATAGGGTCGGATAATAATATAGAAATTACAAACGGAATGACAAACTTATATATAACCATCTTACGAAGGTGAAGGGTATACAAAGCAAAGTTTAATTAAAACATGTTCTTATTAATAAAAATTCGTTTCTTTCTTGCTATATAACTAAAGTATATTTTTAGAAAAACAGTATTTATAATTAAACTTACATGCTATAGAAAAAATATATATATTCAACTATAAAATAAATATAAAACATAAACAAGTTACACAAGTTACTTCTTCTTTCGATCTTGTGTACATTTTGGGCAAAACCATTTGCCTTTGGGTTTGGTAGTAAGGCCAACACAAGCAAAATGAAACCATTCTATGGGACACTAAATAAAACAAAATTTCCAAAAGATTTTCAATAACAAAAATAATTTTAGAAAATGTTAGAAAAAAAAACTTACATCAGGATTATCACATCCTATCATTTCACCATATGAAACTTGATGACATAAACAGTAAGTAGGTTCATTAGGATCGACTGGCATATCTAAGACATCACTGGGATGTGTGGCTGAAGTAAGACATGATTCTTTTTCCGAATCGTCTAAATCGACATTTTTCTGCTTTGGAAGATAAAAGAAAATACTTAAATTAAGGTTTTTTCATAGAAAAATGTAAATGAAATAAAGAAAAATTCATGCAAGTTTATTTGTGAGTATGATATTAATGAAGTAATGAGTGAAGTGAAGAAATTTATAATTAAAATTAAGCAAAAGTGTAACAGGCAAAACATGTTGATTTTAAAAATATTGAAAAAAAGTAAATTTTAATGCTTTTGCTGTTAAGGAGAAGAAATCCATCTATCTACCTTTTCCAGTATATTTTCTTGTTTAATTTTGTTTTATGGAAATCGCGAAAAATTACTTAAATTCTACAAAAAAAACAGCAAACCGTTTGAGAATTTGAATAAAATTTTTAACAATTTCCTCTGCAAATTTTTTGTTATTAAAAAACTTATGCAAAATCTACAGCTACATATTTTATAAAAATAACCAAAACACAAAATCTAAACCAAACCACTAAAAGAAAAACAACCAAATTGTATTAATAAAAAAATGCATATAGGAAAAAAATGTATGTAAAATGATATAATGAGATGATTACCTTTTGACCCCCCTTGCGAGTTTCTTTTTCTTGATTTACCTTCTGCTTTTTCTTTTTACCACCTTGACCGCCAGCAGCGGTTGCCGCAGCTACAGCACTATTATTGGCCTCATCATCTGAGGATGTGTTACGTTTCTTTTTACCCGTAGCCTTGCCAGAATCCTTCGTTTTCTTACGTCCCTCTAGCGCAACACAACATAGAAGTATACAAAATTAATAACAAACAATCAAATAATCTAATTAAATCATTACTTACTTTTAACTTGTGCTTCCTCTGATTTACCTCTAGTCGACGACGCCTTCTCCTGTATTTCACCCTCGAAACGGGCTAGATCATTATCTAAGCGTCTAATTTGTTTGTCCACCAGTTCATAAGTTTGTATGGCTAATTGTACCTTATCATCACTGTATTCCTTGGCTTTGCCAAACAACTGTTGTATATCGGTTAAACGTTCTCGTCTCTCCTCATCTGTCATGGTAATACTATTATCGGCTAATTTACGCATAAACTCCTTAGCATGACTATCAATACTTTTCATGGCAGTTTGTGCTCTGTCGTCCAATTTGCGCATAAGTTTAAAATTCCTTTCTAACTCAGTGGGTAAGGACTCTAATCCTATATTGGATAAGACTTTAGTAGTAGAACGTTGTATATTTGTTGGTTGATATCATTAATACAATTATTTTTTTTATTTGTTGGATTGGATGTGTGTGTATGGACATGGAGTGTTTTCATTTTGTTTTGTGGGAAAGTGAAAAAATTATTGTTTTTGTTGGTGAGTATATGCATTTTGTGTAAATGGATGATGGAAAGGTGTCAAGTAGTATTAATTAACTTTGTTTTCATACTTACCATCTAGGTAATTTTCCAAATATATTGCAGATGACATTTTTTCGTATTATTCTATGTTATAATTATTAATATTTATAAAATTTTCTTATAATATAAATTACTATTTGCAAACTGTTGAAAAAAAAATGTAGAATGCAACAAAAACCCAAGCTGACTAATAGTAACGACGTTGGCGGCAGTCAGTAAATTTTTTAACGCCGTCTAAGAAGTTTTCATATGTGTTAGCTTTATGTCATGTCGAGTCGACAACAATTTGTGAAAGGCATACGTTTTTTTTAAGGTTACCAGATTTCATTTATAAAATATAAGCAATAATTTTTTGCTTTACTTAGCCTTATGTAAAAATTATAAAAAAATTTATAAATTAATAAACAAATTTATTATTTATTAATTATTGAATAAATTTATAGTTTCTATTAACACTTTTCGATAACTCTTTAATAAAAAAATCAATAAATTTCATATTTTTAGAGAAAATCTTTAGATTAATTTTGCATTTATTATTATTTTTATTAAGAAAAAAGTTCTTAATTTCGAAAATTTTAATTATTTTTTTGTTAACATAGATAAATTCAATTAATTTGTGAAATTTTTTATATAATTATTCTAATCTGATCACAGTGCTAGTAAATCTGGTGGAATATGGCAATATTGCTAAACATATGTCATTGCCTAAAAGAGAACAATGTAAGTAAACAAATATACATATATCCGTTTCCATAAACACTTCCTGTTAATATTTAATAATTAAAAAACTACTTTAAACAACTAAAATATTAAAAAAGCTAAGGAAATATTAAAAAACAATTACTATTTTTTTAAATTCTAATTAAAAAACTTTTAAAACATTAACATTTTAATTCATAATATACTAAATGCAATTTTTTAATACTCTCTGTTTACAAAATTTCTCACGCTCTGATTTTACTCATTTTTTTTGTTATCAATTTTTTTATGTTTATTTACTCTCAAATAAAACGATGACAATTGTGTGTATGAATCGATTTTAGTAACACATGCATGTACTACAACAACAAAAAATATGTAGAAAAACAAAAACACAATTTAGTCGAACGTAAAATTTCAATAAAAGCAGATGTCTGCTATATAGAATTGCTTACAAAACGGTGGCAATTGCAATTGTTTAGTGTGGCAAACAACAAATTAATATTCCTATGTTGTGTTAAAGTGTTTTAGAAATTCATACATATTTATTTAAATAGAAAATTTTTAATTAAGTGTATTAGATTTTATTGTGATTATTAGCCATATCAATTATTTGCTTAAATTATAACATTTAATGCAAATTACATAAGTAAAAAAAAGAACTAAAACAACAAAGAAATTGGTTTTTGTAAAATCCAACTAAATAGAAGAAGCAAAAAAAAAGGAACGGAAAAGACATAACCTCGACCACAAAAATAAAATAAATTTAATTGCAAATAAAAATAAATAGAATAAAGCAGTGATAGACAAAAAATAAGCAAAGAATAATAACAATAATAAATTTATGCAATTAAAATATTAATATTAAAATATTCTAGTTGTATTGTAGTGT
>NC_060950.1:59856206-59893706 GCF_022045245.1 Lucilia cuprina | reverse complement strand
TAGACTAGACTATAGACTAGACTATAGACTAGACTATAGACTAGACTATAGACTAGACTATAGACTAGACTATATAGACTAGACTATAGACTAGACTATAGACTAGACTATAGACTAGACTATAGACTAGACTATAGACTAGACTATAGACTAGACTATAGACTAGACTATAGACTAGACTATAGACTAGACTATAGACTAGACTATAGACTAGACTATAGACTAGACTCTATAGACTAGACTATAGACTAGACTATAGACTAGACTATAGACTAGACTATAGACTAGACTATAGACTAGACTATAGACTAGACTATAGACTAGACTATAGACTAGACTATAGACTAGACTATAGACTAGACTATAGACTAGACTATAGACTAGACTATAGACTAGACTATAGACTAGACTATAGACTAGACTATAGACTAGACTATAGACTAGACTATAGACTAGACTATAGACTAGACTATAGACTAGACTATAGACTAGACTATAGACTAGACTATAGACTAGACTATAGACCTAGACTATAGACTAGACTATAGACTAGACTATAGACTAGACTATAGACTAGACTATAGACTAGACTATAGACTAGACTATAGACTAGACTATAGACTAGACTATAGACTAGACTATAGACTAGACTATAGACTAGACTATAGACTAGACTATAGACTAGACTATAGAATAGACTATAGACTAGACAATAGACTAGACTATAGAAGAGACTATAGACTACACTATAGACTACACTATAGACTAGACTAGACATAACAATTTATCAAAGGTTTATGAGACAATTTTTCTATAAACCATTGATAAATTCGTATAAGTAGTTAATATTTTTAAAGGCATTTTAGAAAAATTATTTTCCTTTAGCAAAAATATTTTTAAATAAAATATTTAATTTATATAATATGAATTTTTTTTAATTGATTATAATTATATATGTATGTATTAGTTTTAGTATTAAGTATACATGTTCATATGTATGTCTAACAGTAGCTAGTAATAGTTTTAACATTTGTTGATAAGATTTAACATAAATAACAATAATAATAAATTCTAAATAATTTGTTTTTAATCTTTAACTTTTAAAATATAACATATGCACTTACTAGCTAACTAAACAATTCAAATCAAGTACTATATATTTTTAATTTTGGAAAAAAAATTATTTAAACTTTGGACGTTTCTTTTTTTAATATTTTACAGTTGTGGTTTTATCTCTGTTATATTTCTTTCTTTTCGCTTTCTTTCTCCTTTTTTATAGATAAGTAATTTTCTGTTTTTATTATTGCCGCCGGTATTAATGTATCTATTCAAAGAATATGGACGTTTCGTTACGCAAGGCATTCATGTACTTTGGGCTCTACTTATAATTGTTGGTCTTAGTTCTATGTATTTTCATGCTACTTTAAGTCTCATCGGTCAATTATTGGATGAATTGGCCATATTATGGGTATTTATGGCTGCATATTCTTTATTTTGCCCTATGAAATATTTTCCAAGATTTTGTAAAAATAACAGGTAAGTAAGTTTAAACTGTCTATTTATATAGCCCTTATTTTAAAAAATAAACACTGAATTAAAATATTAAAAACTTATTCTTAGTCAATGTTGTCAATGATGCGGTTCTCATTTAAACATAATATTACCGACTAAAAACTGTATAAATAATTTCAATAACAAATCCCTCTCGGAAACTATTTTTTATCTATGGTTCACATAAATCTTAAATAAATCTGCTGATCATAATTTTGAAAAAATTTGAAAAGACTAGACTATGGAATAGACTATAGAGTACAATACAGACTAGACTATAGACCACAATACAGACAAGACAATAGACTTGACTATAGACTAGACTATAGACTACACTATAGACTAGACTATAAACTAGACTATAGAGTAGACTATAGGCTAGACTAAGAATAGACTATAGACTAGACTAAGAATAGACTATAGACTAGACTATAGACTAGACTATAGATAAGACAATAGACTAGACTGTAGACTAGACTATAGACTAGACTAAAGACTAGACTATAAACTAGACTATAGACTAGACTATTGACTAGACTATAGACTACACTATAGACTAGACTAAAGGCTAGACTATTGACTAGACTAAAGGCTAGACTATTGACTAGACTAAAGGCTAGACTAAAGGCTAGACTATAGACAAGACTATTGACTAGACTATAGACTAGACTATAGACTAGACTATAGACTAGACTATAGACTAGACTATAGACTAGACTATAGACTAGACTATAGACTAGACTATAGACTAGACTATAGATTAGACTATAGACTAGACTATAGACTAGATTATAGACTAGACTATAGACTAGACTATAGACTAGACTATAGACAAGAGTATAGACTAGACTATAGACTAAAGTATTTACTAGACTATAGACTAGACTATAGACTAAAGTATTTACTAGACTATAGACTAGACTATAGACTAGAGTATAGACTAGACTATAGACTAGACTAGAGTATAGACTAGACTATAGACTAGACTATAGACTAGACTACAGACTAGACTATAGACTGGACTATAGACTATACTATAGACTGTACTATATACTAGACTATAGACTTGATTATAGACTAGACTATAGAAAAGACTATAGACTAGACTATAGACTAGACTATGGACTAGATTATAGACTAGACTATAGAAAAGACTAGACAAGGTTTGTTTGATGGGTCTTTCGAAACTTAAACATGTCGTGAGATATTGATCGTACAAAGGTACAATTTTATGAACGTGACTTTTATTGTACCTGTGCAAATATAATATCTTTCAAAAGTTTTATCTATAATTTTCGTATTTGTTAAAAAATAAGAAATATTAATAAAATTTTTTGTAAATATTTATTTATCATAGAAAATACCTTTGTTTTGTATATTTAACAGAGAACCAGGGTGGTGTTTTAAACATATAAAAATTCGTTATTAATCATTCTATATACATACATATGTACTTATGTATGTATATCTATATGTAAGCATTTCAGCAAAGTACGCTTTTATTTAAACAATGAAAATGTTAAACACAATTTATGATATATAAGTTTTTTATCAATTGACAGCTTCGGATTCAGGTGCAATAAACTTTGTCATTCCAATGGCGTCATAAATAATTAATTATATATATTTTGACTAACTAAACTTTAGATAAAATTAAAAATGCATGATCGAAATTAGAAAGAATGGAAATTTAAATAGAGGGTTCTATTAATCATCCACAACCTATAGAAAATACAGAAAATAAGAGTTCAACAGTCGGCTGAGCCGACTTTGTACATAATAAACTGTTGAAAGGTCCGAAATATTTTTAATGTATAACGAGAAGTATTAAAGCTTTGTTGTATCTTTTTTTGTTTAATTATATTACCGAAATTTCTCGGTTTTAGTCTAGCGTCTATTTTAGTATATAATCTATATATAGTCTAGTCTATAGTCTAGTCTAGTCTATAGTCTAGTCTATAGTCTAGTCTATAGTCTAGTCTATAGTCTAGTCTATAGTCTAGTCTATAGTCTAGTCTATAGCCTAGTCTATAGACTAGACTATAGACTAGACTATAGACTAGACTATAGACTAGACTATAGACTAGACTATAGACTAGACTGTAGACTAGACTATAGTCTATAGTCTAGTTTATAATCTAGTCTATAGTCTAGTCTATATTCTAGTCTATAGTCTAGTCTATAGTCTGGTATATAGTCTAAAGACTAGTATTTATAAATAAAATTTAAAGAGGAATGTTTGACTCTGTTTGTCGTCTTTTAAGTAATAGATTAGTTTTTCATCCATAAATTCCTTAAGAACATCGGACTCAAGGTAATATTTAATACCAGTGGTGTAGGGTATAGTCGTATTTCATTGTTCTCATTGTTAGTTAATCGCTTTATTTGTTTAATAACCATATTATTTAAACATTCTGTAATTACTGGCATATTTAAATATTTTAATGATTTTCCATGATTTTCTTTCCTACCTTTCAGAGTTCAAGATCAACGTGTCTATCGTTTAGGTCTACGATCCACTGCAGTTTGGCTGATAGCGGTCATCTGTTGGATTAATGATCGTATGTTCTGTGATGTTTGGTCTTCGATAAGTTTTCCATACCTACATGGTTTTTGGCATGTATTTATCTTTATAGCAGCATACACGGTACTAGTGGTTTATGCCTATTTCTATGTGGAAAATGAATTACCACAAAGACGACCTCTACTTAAATATTGGCCTGTTAATGATTTTGAATTGGGCATACCATTCATAAGTATACGAAATCCGGGTAAGGATTTTAAAAATAGTATTTAAACAATTTTTAATGTAGAAATAGTTTAAATTATAAACAAGTGATACAAAACATTCAGGAAATCCAATACTTCGATTTATATAGAAAAATAAACGAACGTAGGGATATTGTTGGTGTTGAAAAAAAATATATATAAAAACTTCTAACTTCGTTTAGAAGTATTTTTGTTAATTGTTGAAAGTAATTTGTCCAAAAATCATTATTAACTTAAAAAGTGATATAAAAACATGTTGCACAATTGTTTTTTATATAAAACTAATAAAATATAAGTAGGATTGAATTATATTAGGGTTTTATTAAAAATCTATAAAATAGTTTAAAGAAAATATATTATAATCTAAATAATTGCTTAATATTATTTATATTAGTATGATATACATCATACATTATGTATATGTAGATAAATTGGTCGAAATAGTGTAATTTGTATTATAAACATGTTGCTGGGATGTGTTTTAATCAATTGGCAATTTGTTAAACAAATAGAAATTTTATAAATTTCATATATTAATAAAAATAAAATTTTTTTCCAGAAGGTCAAAAGGTTATTACATTTTATAAAGAATTTTTAAAATGTTTTTACAAGAAATTTGTAATTTTCCGATCCCATATAGTTGTGTTCGTACTTATATACATATATTCTGGTTCCCTTTAGATAGCGAAGTCGATTAAGGCATCTACGTCTGTCTGCCTGTCTATATATTTGTTGAAATCAATCGATCAATAAATTATCAAGTTAGGTTGGGTTGATAAGAGATTTTAAACAACATCAAATGTCATTTTCGGAATAACATCACTTCCAAGATACTTGGACAACCTCTGAAAATACGTTAACAAATTAAACAAGTAATATTTCTATATTCGGCTGTGCCGAATCTTATATACCCTTCACCAAGTATGTTTTGAAAAACATGTTTTTATTTATTTTGTATCTCTGCACACATGTCACACATAACATACACACAAACAAATATAAACTGTAGCAGAAAGAAATATTAACCGTTGTACTGTAATACCACCGTGAAACTGCTTTATCTTCTTGTTCTTGTTATACCCACATACCTTCGTGAGAACGGAACAACATCAAAACATACAAAAAAATACACAGCTGAATAAAACCAAATTCATCTCCGGACGCACATGTACATCTTTATCCAATTCACAGTGTTGCTGTTGCTTTTTTAACAAAGCATGAAAAAATGTGGCTTTTTGATGAAATTTTCAGATGTTGTCTCGGATTTTTGCTCATATCTCCGTTATTTATAGACCGATTTTGCTGATTTTAAATAGCGATCTTCTTGAAAGCATGTCTAACTGAATTATTGAAGATTCGGATCTCGCCGATATCTGGGGACCTCTAAAAACTGATTTCAACAGACAGACGGACAGACAGGCGGACATGGCTTAATTGACTCCGCTATCTATAAGAATCCAAAATATATATACTTTATAGGGTCGGAAAATTATATTGTAGAAATTATAAACGGAATGACGAAGGTGAAGGATATAAAAAGAAAGCTTAAAGACAAAACCGTTATACAGTTTGTATTTGTTTATGGTTAAAACAGTTTTTAGGGTTTTGGTGTAGGTAATACAGTTGTCGTTTTATTAAACGGTAAAACAGCTTCAGCTGTGCGTACATGTGTGACATGTGTTAGTGATACAAGTCGATGCAAAAATGTTGCTTAAACAAGAAATAATATGTTTATTTGTTGTTGTTTTTAAGTTGTGTTAGAGAAACATGCAAATAAGAAATTATAAATAAAAGTATTAAAAAACAACAACAACAACGATATACTGCTTGTATTTGTTTATGGGTAACACAGCTTTTAATGCTTTGGGGTAGGTAATACAGTTGTGGTTTAATTTTTGGGTAATACAGCGTCTATTGTGTGTGTGCATGTGTGACATGTGTCAGTGATAAAGTGCATAAATGCAAAAATGCGACTTGTGTTTATTTGTTATTGTTGTTTTTTACTTTGTTGGAGTTACATACTTTAAAATAATACAAAATTATAAGAAAATATATAAAATTAAATTGAAATTTTTTAAAAATAAATTAAATTCTTTATATATTTAGTTCTATTATTTGACTTTATAAATAATTTGCACAATTATGGCAAAATATCCAAGACCAATAACTTTTTGTCGCAGGGGACCAATTTATATACATACATATGTATGTACATATATACTATATACATATTTAAATATATAGTCATAAATACTTTTCCAATTACTAATACCAAAGATTTCTTCAACTGATCGTATTGTAGACGTAATTTTTATTATTTATTTTTAACAATTTCTTTGTAATTAATTTTAATAATTACGAAAAATGTTAAACACTAAGAATATGAGCATTATTATTACGTATTATCATCTTATGATCATAATAAGTATTTTTTTTTTCTTATTTTATAAATCAGAACTGTATCACAAGTCAATATAGTTTAAATAAAAATTTAATAAAGTGTTCTATACAGGAAGTATTTGGTTAAAAAAGTATAAAGTCGGAATTTTCAATATATGTAATTTGTTAAAAAAATGTTTGACCCAGAAACTAAGGCACTCTTTTGTACTGAAGACAAATCTGACATCAAAAAAAAAAAAATTAATGAAAATCTACAAAAATGAACTTTCTGGCACTTGTTTTGTTTTTCAAATAGTATTTTTTGTATACCCTTCACCTTCGTAAGTAAAATCAGTGAAATCGGCCCATAACGAAGATATGAGCAAAAATCCAAGACAACCTCTGAAAATTTCATAAAAAAATTAGATTTTTTATTCATGCTCAAACAGAAATTGCAAAAAAAAAAACAAAATACGGTAAATTTTTGTTATTGTACTTTTTTGTTTATAAAACAAATGAGAGCGAGAGCAGCAAAACAAAGAGTAGCAGAGCGAGAGCAGCACTAGTGTGTTGTTATTGGCTAGAAACATGAAATTAAGTTAAATTAGAAGCCATAAAAGGGAACTTTTTCATATTTCAAAAGGTACTTTTTGAATTCTGTATAATATTGAACCTAGAAAAATGAAAAAGGGGACTTTTTGGTACTTTTTCGTTCTACAAAAGGTACTTTTTGAAATTTCTGTAATATTGAACTTAGAAACATGAAATTAAGTATGTAGAGTCCGTATTAGGCGAGAACACATAAATGGGGACTTTTTGGTACTTTTTCGTTCTACAAAAGGTCCTTTTTGAATTGTCTATAAATTAAGCCTAAAAACATGAAATTAATTATGTAGATCCCGGATTCGGTCAGAACAAGTAACTTTTGGTACTTGTTGGTACTTTTTCGATCTACAAGAGGTACTTTTTGAATTTTCCTATAATATTGAACATAGAAACATGAAATTTAAAATGTAGGGCCTTTACTAGGTAAGAACCTAGAAAAAGAGACTTTTTGGTACTTTTTCGTTCTACAAAAGGTACTTTTTGAATTTTCTATAATATTGAACTTAAAAACATGAAATTTATCATATAGGGCCTTGACTAGGCAAGAACCTATAAAAAAGGGACTTTTTGGTACTTTTGCGTTCTACAAAAGGTACTTTTTGAATTTTCTATATTATTGAACCGAGAAAAATGAAAATTAGGATGTAGAGCCCGGATTAGGCGGGAACACATGAAAAGGAACTTTTTGGTACTTTTTCGTTTTACAAAAGTACTTTTTGAATTTTCTATAATATTAAGCCTAGGAACATGAAATTAATTATGTAGAGCCTGGATTAGGTTAGAACACATAAAAGGGGATTTTTTAGTACTTTTTTGTTCTACAAAAGGTACTTTTTAAATTTTCTATAATATTGAACTTAGAAACATGAAATTTAGCATGTAGGGCCTTGACTAGGTAAGAACCTATAAAAAGGTACTTTTTGGTACTTTTTCGTTCTGCAAAAGATACTTTTTGATTTTTTTATAATATTGAACCTAGAAACTTGAGTTTTAGCATGTAGGGCCTTGACTAGGTAAGAACCTATAAAAATAGACTTTTTGGTACTTTTTCTTTCTACAAAAGGTACTTTTTGAAATTTCTATAATATTGATCTTAGAAACATAAAAATTAGGATGTAAAGTCCGGATTAAGTGAGAACCCATAAAAGGGGACTTTTTGGTACCCTACCGTTTTGCAATTGGTATTTTTTTGATTTTTGTAATTAAACAGTCAGTACAAACTGTTCTTTAACACATCATGTTGAAGGGTATATAAGATCCGACACAGCCGAATATAGAACTTTTACTTGTTGTAATAGAATATGTTCTTACTGTCGTTTTTTTTAACACTCTACTTGTTCTATCATCATCTACATATAAGTTTATATATAAATCCAAAATAAGTAAATATTCTAAAGAAAAATCCCCAAAACTTCCTTTAATAACAAAAAAAAAACAAATAATAATTAAAAAAATAGTTTTTAGCTAAAATAACATAACAAAATTAAAATTATTTCAAAAGGTTGTAATTGGTACAATGAGCTAAATAAAAATACATTTTATCCGACTTGCTAAAACGAATATAATAATTTATTTAAAAAATGAGCTAAACTAAAAAAAACACAATTTTTCTATATTATAGTATTATATAAAAATTATAAAAATAAATTTAACTGACTAGACTGTTGAACGATGCTCTCTAACGAAAACCAAATAAAACACTTTAAATATATTTAATTTTAGACAAAAAGTAAATGGAATTATGTGCCGTTTTATTGATTTTTTTTTAAATAAAAATATATACTAAATACAAAAACACAAACAATTTAGAAATACTTAGTAGTAAAATATTTTTGTTTTTTTATTAAAAAAAAATAGCTTTAAATTAATTTTATAAAAGCCAAATATAAAATTTGTACGTAAATTCAAATAAGTATTAAAAATTAAAAGAAACAATTATTATTTAGAAATATAAATAAATAAGAATTTAAAAGTAGAAAAGAACATATAATTTTAATAATTTAGAAAAATATTAAAATATAAAAAAGTTTCAAAATAAAGTGTTAAAATAACTTAATAAACAAAAACTTTTTAAATTCTTATTTAAATCTTGAAAAAAAAGCAAAAAAAAACTTAAGCAAATTTTCTTAAAATTGTTTAAAATTATTATAAAAATGTTTAATTTATATTTAAAAAGAAATAGCAAAAAACTAATTAATAAAAAGTGCAGATTTAAAAAAAATTAAATAAAATAAAAATTATTATAAAAAACATTTTATAACAAAACAATCACAATGTTTTTATTTTGTTTTTATCTAATTCAAAAACGTATGTAAGTATGTGTGTATGTATGTAAGTAAATATAGCTGTTTAATAGTCCTGTATATCAATATAATATCAACAAAATGTTAAAGAAAAAAAAATCCAATATCAATAGATTTTATATTTCTTTATCCTTAATATTTAATCAGAATCAGAAGAAATATTATTGCAACTAGTTTTAGGTGAACGTTTATTACTAAAATATTGACCATTTTGTATATAAGGTCCACGATAGGTAACCGAATTTTTATCAGTTTCATAAATTTTCACCTCAAACAAGAGTTCGGGTCGCTTAAGCGCCTGACGTACATTCTCCCATATGAATACGGTTAAATTTTCTGTTGTACTAGGCTGGAAAAATAAAAGAAATAAAAAACAAATAATAATTATTAATAACATTATTAACTTTTTCCTACTTACCACATCTTTAAAATATTCCACATCTTTGTCTAAGTTTTTATGATCTAATTGCTTGAAAATAACACCATCCATGGCCAATTTAAGATCTGTTATATTCATTATCATACCGGTACGTATGTCTATGGGACCTCGTACAGTTACTTCAACTAAAAATTCATATAAATTCATATTTATGAAAACATTTAAATATGAATTTGAAAAAGGTTTCTTTGTAAAATATGTGCAATTAGCTAGTAAGGAAATTCAATAATCTCTATTCTATTTACTTTTCTCTTAAAATAAGTTTTTTTTTTGTATTCCCATTTGCTTAATAGTTTTCTTTAGCTATGTTTAAACAACATGGTTAATCCTCCTGTTAATCCCAGACTATAGCATTAATACTACCAACAGCATGTTGTTTTCATATGCAAAAGCTAGGTATAAATCCAAATGTTATTCCCAAAAAATAAACAACAAAGTACATTTAAAGTAACATTAAAATCATCTACCAGAGATAGAACAAAATAAATTATCCATGAAATAAAAGTATTGAAAAATTAACACTTATTTTTAGCTAAATCCTAGAACTGTGTGTTTTTCTTAATATGAACATAATGAAATAAAACAACAGTAATGTTAAGAAGGTATTGTTATGTCCTGGCATTCAGTAGAATACGTGAAATAGTCTACTACATAGATTGTTGTAGTATATAGTCTAGTCTATGGTCTAGTCTATAGCCTAGTCAATAGTCTTGTCTATAGACTAGTCTAGTCTATAGTCTAGTCTATAGTCTAGTCTATAGTCTAGTCTATAGTCTAGTCTATAGTCTAGTCTATAGTCTTGTCTATAGTATAGTCTATAGTCTAGTCTATAGTCTAGTCTATTGTCTAGTCTATAGTCTAGTCTATTGTCTAGTCTATAGTCTAGTCTATAGTCTAGTCTATAGTCTAGTATATAGTCTAGTCTATAGTCTAGTCTATAGTCTAGTCTATAGACTAGACTATAAACTAGACTATAGTCTAGTCTATAGTCTATTCTATAGTCTAGTCTATAGTCTATTCTATAGTCTAGTCTATAGTCTATTCTATAGTCTAGTCCATAGTCTAGCCTATAGTCTAGTCTATAGTCCAGTCTATATTCTAGTCTATAATCTAGTCAATAGTCTAGTCTATAGTCTAGTCTATGGTCTAGTCTATAGTCTAGTCTATAGTCTAGTCTATAGTCTAGTCTATAGTCTAGTCTATAGTCTAGTCTATAGTCTAGTCTATAGTCTAGTCTATAGTCTAGTCTATAGTCTAGTCTATAGTCTAGTCTATAGTCTAGTCTATAGTCTAGTATATAGTCTAGTCTATAGTCTAGTCTATAGTCTAGTCTATAGTCTAGTCTATAGTCTAGTCTATAGTCTAGTCTTTAGTCTAGTCTATAGTCTAGTCTTTAGTCTAGTCTATAGTCTAGTCTATAGTTCTGTTTATAGTATAGTCTACAGTCTAGTCTATGTCTATATTCTAATCTAAGTCTATATTCTAGTCTATGCCTATATTCTAGTATATAGTGTAATCTACAGTGTAGTCTATAGTGTAGACTATATTCTAGTCTATAGTCTAGTCTATAGTCTAGTCTATAGTCTAGTCTATAGTCTAGCCTATACTCTAGTCTATAGTCTAGTATATAGTATAGTCTATATTCTAGTCTATAATCTAGTGTATACACTATTCTATAATCTAGTCTTTAGTCCAGTCTATAATCTAGTCTATAGTCTAGTATATAGTCTAGTATATAATCTAGTCTATAGTCTAGTCTATAGTCTAGTCTATAGTCTAATCTATAGTCTAGTCTATAGTCTAGTCTTTAGTCTAGTCTATAGTCTAGTCTATAGTTCTGTCTATAGTCTAGTCTACAGTCTAGTCTCTGTCTATATTCTAGTCTAAGCCTATATTCTAGTCTATGTCTATATTCTAGTATATAGTGTAATCTATAGTGTAGTCTATAGTCTAGTCTATAGTATAGTCTATATTCTAGTCTATAATCTAGTGTATACACTAATCTATAATCTAGTCTATAGTCTAGTCTATAGTCTAGTCTATAGTCTAGTCTATAGTCTAGTCTATAGTCCTGTCTATAGTCTAGTCTATAGTCCTGTCTATTGTCTAGTCTACAGTCTAGTCTATGTCTATATTCTAGTCTAAGTCCATAGTCTATTCTACAGTCTAGTCTCTGTCTAAATTCTAGTCTAAGTCTATTATCTAGTCTATGTCTATATTCTAGTATATAGTGTAATCTATAGTGTAGTCTATAGTCTAGTCTATAGTCTTGTCTATAGTCTAGTCTATAGTCTAGTCTATAGTCTAGTCTATAGCCTAGTCTATACTCTAGTCTATACTCTAGTCTATATTCTAGTCTATAATCTAGTGTATACACAAATCAATAATCTAGTCTATAGTTCAGTCTATAGTTTAGTCTATAGTCCTGTCTATAGTGTAGTCTACAGTCTAGTCTATGGCTATATTCTAGTCTAAGTTTATATTCTAGTCTATTGGTATATTCTAGTATATAGTGTAATCTATAGTGTAGTCTATAGTGTAGACTATATTCTAGTCTATAGTTTTGTGTATAGTCTATTAAACAGTATATTCTTTAGTTTAGTCTAGTCTAAGTCTATGAGAAAATATGTTTAATACTTTAGAAGCTAATGTTAGTACTATTTAAAACTTTCAATTATTTCTGCCTGTGTGAAGTACTATTTGACTGTTTAGCCAAGACATAAACCACTATTTGTAACAGAATTAATTCATTTAACAGTTAATAGATCGGTGTTAGTTTTTAATATTCAGAGCTTAACAAATACATTTATGACGTACAACAACTATAATAAATTATACCTAGTTTGTAAAAAAGGTAAAAATAATATAAATACTGTGAATATAATTAAAGCAACATGCTTAATTTTAAAGTATTTTTGAAGAAATGAGGGTTAAAACTAAATTTTAAGTTATTTAGAACCCGCATGTTTACAAATCTATAACTTATTAGAGGCTTAATTCAGTTTTACTTTGTCTAAAACATTAAATAATTATTAACTGACATCTTTTTTTATAATCTCTAAGTATTGATGCCAGAACCTTAAAGAAAAACAAACAAAACATCTAAAATTCCCACCACATAAGCAGAATTTATTTGCTCTGACTGCCACTATGGCAAAACAGCGCATAAATTCTTTTTTACTCATTATTTTTTAAATACTTGATAATAATAAAAAGTGTTCGATCTTTGATCTTAAAAAGTTGTCCTAATTTTATATTTCAACAATATTTACTGTATCAGTTATAGACATATTTTTTTTAATACAATCTCTATGATTCTTTCTGGAGACAAAGTGTAAATTAATAAGTTAATAAGTTCACTCACCCGTATAGTTGTGTCCATGGCCATTGGGATTATTGCATTTACCGTAGATTTCAGCATTTTCAGCATCACTTAAATGTTTACTGCAAACAAAGAAAATATGAAAAAATAATCAATTTATCAGTAAAACAAAAAAAAAATAAATAAACAAATATGAAAGTGAAAGGGAAGCTTTTTTTCTTCGAACAAATTTATTAATAACAAACAACAATAAAAAAGCTATAAGATTTCTTTTTCCTATAACACGCAATTAAGAAGAAATTAAAATTTTTATGTAAAAATTGTATTAATTTACCTGTGTAAACGATGGCAAGCACTGAAAGTCTCCTTGCGGGTTAATAAAGCAACAGGTTGTTGAGCCATTGTTGTTGGGAATTGTTTGATAAATCTGTTTATCTTTTACAATTAATAATAAGATATTGATTAAAATATTAGTAACACAGTTAAATTGTAATAGATAGAATTCTTAAAGGTTGAGGTTTGTTTTTTTCTTCTAAAGTTTCCAAATCGAGGTAAACCACCGACCGCAATGATAACGCTTTTTAAACACGCGGAAATGTGTTTTTTTTTTACTTGTAACAAAAGTACACTTTGTTCTTAAAACAAGTTTTCTATAAATTAATTTACTATTTTTAACTACTTACTATCTTTGGTTGTTTTCCTTTTTAATGAAAATAAATAGCACACAAAAAGAGCTTTAGTTTTAATTATATTTATACTCGATGTAATTACAGTCACTAAATAAAATTGTTTCCAATTTATTATTTGTTGTCTTCTCTGAGGTTTGTTCTTCAATGCGCCGACGATGTTTTTTTCACAAAAGCAAAAAACATATTTTTCTTCTTTTTTCACTATTGTTTAATCATTTTGTTGACGTTTAATTTTTCGTGTTTTGTTAGGTGCTGCCAGATGGTAGTATTTGTTTTACCGGTTTTTTATTTAACCCTAGTTGGGACAATTAGCTTTGTTTGTGCATAAGATTTCTACTTATTGAAAAAAGTTAAAAAGTGAATTAGAAACTAAAAAATTTTCATCAGAATTAATTGAAAATTTATTAAAAACACAGAATGAATTTTGTAATAATATATATGAATCGAACATGATTTTTGTTAAATATAAAAAATTCATAAAATGTGTGAATTTGTTAGCGAATTTTGTATAATAAACAATTAAAAAAAAATGTTGAAAAACCAATTATTAAACAAGAAAACATCAACATAAGTAGTTAAACATACACTCTTCATAAAATTCCAAAAATTACGCCAACATTTCATCAATTTTAACATAAAAATCATGAAGAAAATTTTTAAACATTTTTTAACAAAGTGTCAAAAAAAAAAAAATAAATTTTAAATACTTTAAGTCAAAGCTTTAAGATTATGTTTAATAAAATAGTAGTAATTTAATAATTCATGACATTTAAAAACTTTTTCATAAATATTAATAATTTGTTAATAAAAACAGTTTATAATATTTATGCTGAAACATTTTTTGAGAATGTAAATTATTGAGAAATTTTTCTGTGGACTTTTTTAATAGTAATTGAATTTGTTTAAAATTTAATAGAAAATTTGGAATTTTCTATGTATAAAAAATGTATTGTCTTTTTTAATAATAAGTCAATTTGTTTGAAATTTAATAGAACAATGGGTAGAATAAAAATGTTTGATATTATTAAGAAAATTTATCAAAAAAATGTTTATAAAAAGAAATTTTACCGAAAAATTTCTACGAAAAGAAAATTTATCCAAAGTTTTCTACAAAGCAAATTTGTCGAAAATTTTCTACAAAAAGAAAATTTATCAAAATTAAAAAAATATAAAAAAGAGTCTATAGAAAAGAAACTTTATCGAAAATTGTCTATAAATTAGGCAATTTATCTAAAATTATTAGTAAAAACAAAATTATCAAAAATTTTCGATTAAAAAATTACATACATTTTTTAATCGAAAATTCGAATGTAGAAAATTTATCAAAATTTTGTATTAGAGTAGAAAATTTAAATTTAAAGCAGAAATTTAAATTTTAAATGAAAGCAGAAAATGTATCTAATTTTTTTTTTATAAAAGTAGAAAGTTTATCGAAATTTTCTATAAAAATATAATTTTTTTTAAATTTCTACAAATTTTAACAAATTTGTAACAAATTTTATCCAAAATTTTATATAGAAAGCAAAATTTATAAAAAATTTTCAATAAAATATAAATTTATCTAAAATTTTCAATACAAAGAAAATCGAAAATTTTAAATTAAAGCAGAAAATGTATCTAAATTTTTCTATATACATCTTTTCGGAAATTTTCTACAAATTTTCACAATTTGTAACAAATTTTATCAAAAATTCAATATAAAAAGCAAAATTTATAAAAAATTTTCAATAAAAAGATAAATTTATCTAAAATTTTCAATAAAAAGAATATTTATTGAAATTTTTCAATAAAAATTTATTAATAATTTTCTACAAAATTAATATATAACGAAAATTTTCTATAAAATATAATAGGAAAATTAATTGCAAATTTTCTATAAAAAGAAAACTAATCGAAAATTTTCTTTTAAAAGGAAATATATGGAACATATTTTATAAAAATATATAAATTGTCTATAAGAAAATTGAACAAAAATTGTATATAAAAAGAAAATTAATCGAAAATTTTTTATAAAAAAGAAAAACTATAAAAATTTTCCATAAAAAAATTATCAAAAATTTAGTTTTTTAAGGAAAATTTATCGAGAATTTTTGAAAAAAAGAAAATTTATCAAGAATTTTCTAAAAAAAAAAGTATAAACAATTTTTATACAAAGAAAATTTATCAAAAATTGTTGAATATTTAAAACTCTATTTTTAACTGTTGAACCCTATTTTAAAACGGTATGCACAATAAGGGGGTTTTACATTACAATACTTTGTATTAATATTAGAATTTCATTGTCTTTAATACAAAATAAAATTTGTTGTCAAAATGTATTGAAAAAATGAAACCTATTTTTTGGTTTATTTTCGATTTCAAATTGATTATGAAGAAAATTGTGGTGAAAAATAAAAAAAATTAAAATCCAAAAGAAAACTACTAATAAATTGTGTATTTTGTAAAGAAAAAGATTTTTTTTTGAAAAACTTAATACATTTCAAACAACAAAATGTTTTAGTTTTTCAGACTACAATACATTTTTTAATAAAATTTTGTATTAATACAAAATCAGTTAATGTAAAGTACCTTTTAGCAAACTTAGAATTTCCTGAAACAGTGCTATTTTTAATCAAAGCTACAAGTCTGGTAACGCTTTTCTTATTGACTATCAATAGAGTATTTTTACAGAGTTGCAGTACTATGTTAATTGGTTTTATTTTACATTTACACAAACGCTATTATCGATATAGCAAAATGTTAACGGATTTTTATTTATAGGATTATGTTAAACGTTATTATCGATAGTGTAACTGTGAAAATGTTAAAGACTGATCATTGTATTCATAATGATATTAATAGTTTATTAAGCACATTCTTAATACAAAATTCCAACAAATTAACTAGTTTATTAAGAACATTCTTCATACAAAATTCCTACAATTAACAAAAAACAAAAAGTCGACTTTTTGCATTTTATGAAAAGTCGACTTTTCGACTTTTTGCATTTAGTTAAAAGTCGATTTTTCGACTTTTTTTATTTAATTAAAAGTCGATTTTTCGACTTTTAATATTTTATAAATAGTCGACTTTTCGACATTTTCCGACATTTTCCACGCACATAAAGAAAACAACCCGACGAAAAATAAAACAAACCGTAACAGCTGTTTTATCAAAATAAACATTTTTTTTGGTGTGGTGAGTTATTTTTGTTTACAAATATGTGTTTCTGCACGTGGAAAAGACGCAAAAACTCGTTTTCATTATTTACATTTTCAATATGTGTTTAAGCACGTGGAAAAAATTCAAAAAAATTGATTTTCATGATTTACATTAAAAAAATATTTTTGATCAATTAAAATATGTGTATAAATGTGGAAAGGAACAAATCTGATAAAATATAAATATAATTGGGATTATATCGTTACAGAATGCCTTTTAATAAAAAACATTCAAAAAATGTTACTATGGTCATATATATAAAATGATATATAAGTGCTATCGGACGATCTTGTGCACGATAAAAACCTATATAGAACTTTAAGTTGGAAGTGTAGAAATCGGATGGCATACATTTTTTTCCGGATTTCATCGTTCTAGGGTGTGTACTACAACAACAAACTTTTTTTTTTACAAAAAAGTTACTATAGCCGTATATATAAAATGATATATAACTGCTATCGGACGATCTTGTGCACGATAAAAACCTATATAGAACTTTAAGTTGGAAGTGTAGAAACCGGATGGCATACATTTTTTCCGGATTTCATCGTTCTAGGGTGTGTACTACAACAACAAACTTTTTTTTTACAAAAAATGTAACTATGGCCGTATATATAAAATGATATATAACTGCTATCGGACGATCTTGTGCACGATAAAAACCTATATAGAACTTTAAGTTGGAAGTGTAGAAATGGGATGACATACATTTTTTTTCGGATTTCATCGTTCTAGGGTGTGTACTACAACAACAAACTTTTTTTTTACAAAAAATGTAACTATGGCCGTATATATAAAATGATATATAACTGCTATCGGACGATCTTGTGCACGATAAAAACCTATATAGAACTTTAAGTCAGAAGGGTAGAAATCGGATGATATACATTTTTTTCCGGATTTCATCGTTCTAGGGTGTGTACTACAACAACAAACTTTTTTTTACAAAAAATGTAACTATGGCCGTATATATAAAATGATATATAACTGCTATCGGACGATCTTGTGCACGATAAAAACCTATATAGAACTTTAAGTCAGAAGTGTAGAAATCGGATGATATACATTTTTTTCCGGATTTCATCGTTCTAGGGTGTGTACTACAACAACAAACTTTTTTTTTACAAAAAATGTTACTATAGCCGTATATATAAAATGATATATAACTGCTATCGGACGATCTTGTGCACGATAAAAACCTATATAGAACTTTAAGTTGGAAGTGTAGAAATCGGATGGCATACATTTTTTTCCGGATTTCATCGTTCTAGGGTGTGTACTACAACAACAAACTTTTTTTTTACAAAAAATGTAACTATGGCCGTATATATAAAATGATATATAACTGCTATCGGACGATCTTGTGCACGATAAAAACCTATATAGAACTTTAAGTTGGAAGTGTAGAAATGGATGGACATACATTTTTTTTCGGATTTCATCGTTCTAGGGTGTGTACTACAACAACAAACTTTTTTTTTACAAAAAATGTTACTATGGCCGTATATATAAAATGATATATAACTGCTATCGGACGATCTTGTGCACGATAAAAACCTATATAGAACTTTAAGTCAGAAGTGTAGAAATCGGATGACATACATTTTTTTCCGGATTTCATCGTTCTAGGGTGTGTACTACAACAACAAACTTTTTTTTTACAAAAAATGTTACTATAGCCGTATATATAAAATGATATATAACTGCTATCGGACGATCTTGTGCACGATAAAAACCTATATAGAACTTTAAGTTGGAAGTGTAGAAATCGGATGGCATACATTTTTTTCCGGATTTCATCGTTCTAGGGTGTGTACTACAACAACAAACTTTTTTTTTACAAAAAATGTTACTATGGCCGTATATATAAAATGATATATAACTGCTATCGGACGATCTTGTGCACGATAAAAACCTATATAGAACTTTAAGTTGGAAGTGTAGAAATCGGATGGCATAATTTTTTTCCGGATTTCATCGTTCTAGGGTGTGTACTACAACAACAAACTTTTTTTTTACAAAAAATGTTACTATAGCCGTATATATAAAATGATATATAACTGCTATCGGACGATCTTGTGCACGATAAAAACCTATATAGAACTTTAAGTTGGAAGTGTAGAAATCGGATGGCATACATTTTTTTCCGGATTTCATCGTTCTAGGTGTGTGTACTACAACAACAAACTTTTTTTTACAAAAAATGTTACTATGGCCGTATATATAAAATGATATATAACTGCTATCGGACGATCTTGTGCACGATAAAAACCTATATAGAACTTTAAGTTGGAAGTGTAGAAATCGGATGGCATACATTTTTTTCCGGATTTCATCGTTCTAGGGTGTGTACTACAACAACAAACTTTTTTTTTACAAAAAATGTTACTATGGCGTATATATAAAATGATATATAACTGCTATCGGACGATCTTGTGCACGATAAAAACCTATATAGAACTTTAAGTTGGAAGTGTAGAAATCGGATGGCATACATTTTTTTCCGGATCGTTCTAGGGTGTGTACTACAACAACAAACTTTTTTTTTACAAAAAATGTAACTATGGCCGTATATATAAAATGATATATAACTGCTATCGGACGATCTTGTGCACGATAAAAACCTATATAGAACTTTAAGTTGGAAGTGTAGAAATGGGATGACATACATTTTTTTCCGGATTTCATCGTTCTAGGGTGTGTACTACAACAACAAACTTTTTTTTTACAAAAAATGTTACTATGGCCGTATATATAAAATGATATATAACTGCTATCGGACGATCTTGTGCACGATAAAAACCTATATAGAACTTTAAGTTGGAAGTGTAGAAATCGGATGACATACATTTTTCCGGATTTCATCGTTCTAGGGTGTGTACTACAACAACAAACTTTTTTTTACAAAAAATGTTACTATGCCGTATATATAAAATGATATATAACTGCTATCGGACGATCTTGTGCACGATAAAAACCTATATAGAACTTTAAGTTGGAAGTGTAGAAATCGGATGGCATACATTTTTTCCGGATTTCATCGTTCTAGGGTGTGTACTACAACAACAAACTTTTTTTTACAAAAAATGTTACTATAGCCGTATATATAAAATGATATATAACTGCTATCGGACGATCTTGTGCACGATAAAAACCTATATAGAACTTTAAGTTGGAAGTGTAGAAATCGGATGGCATACATTTTTTTCCGGATTTCATCGTTCTAGGGTGTGTACTACAACAACAAACTTTTTTTTACAAAAAATGTTACTATAGCCGTATATATAAAATGATATATAACTGCTATCGGACGATCTTGTGCACGATAAAAAACCTATATAGAACTACAACAAAAAAACTTTTTTTTTACAAAAATGTTTATTATCCGGTATATATAATGATTTATAACTGCTATCGGACGATCTTGTGCATGATAAAAACCTATATAGAACTTTTAATTGGAAGTGTAGAAATCGGAGGCATACATTTTTTTCCGGATTTCATCGTTCTAGGGTGTGTACTTCCCAACAAAAACAACTTTTTTTTACCAACTTAAAGTTCTATATAGGTTTTTTATCGTGCACAAGATCGTCCGATAGCAGTTATATATCATTTTATATATACGGCCATAGTAACATTTTTTGTAAAAAAAAGTTTGTTGTTGTAGTACACACCCTAGAACGATGAAATCCGGAAAAATGTATGCCATCCGATTTCTACACTTCCAACTTAAAGTTCTATATAGGTTTTATCGTGCACAAGATCGTCCGATAGCAGTTATATATCATTTTATATATACGGCCATAGTAACATTTTTTGTAAAAAAAGTTTGTTGTAGTACACACCCTAGAACGATGAAATCCGGAAAAAAATGTATGCCATCCGATTTCTACACTTCCAACTTAAAGTTCTATATAGGTTTTTATCGTGCACAAGATCGTCCGATAGCAGTTATATATCATTTTATATATACGGCCATAGTAACATTTTTTGTAAAAAAAAAGTTTGTTGTTGTAGTACACACCCTAGAACGATGAAATCCGGAAAAAATGTATGTCATCCGATTTCTACACTTCCAACTTAAAGTTCTATATAGGTTTTTATCGTGCACAAGATCGTCCGATAGCAGTTATATATCATTTTATATATACGGCCATAGTTACATTTTTTGTAAAAAAAAAGTTTGTTGTTGTAGTACACACCCTAGAACGATGAAATCCGGAAAAAAATGTATGCCATCCGATTTCTACACTTCCAACTTAAAGTTCTATATAGGTTTTTATCGTGCACAAGATCGTCCGATAGCAGTTAGTTATATATCATTTTATATATACGGCTATAGTAACTTTTTTGTAAAAAAAAAGTTTGTTGTTGTAGTACACACCCTAGAACGATGAAATCCGGAAAAAAAATGTATGCCATCCGATTTCTACACTTCCAACTTAAAGTTCTATATAGGTTTTTATCGTGCACAAGATCGTCCGATAGCACTTATATATCATTTTATATATATGACCATAGTAACATTTTTTGAATGTTTTTTATTAAAAGGCATTCTGTAACGATATAATCCCAATTATATTTATATTTTATCAGATTTGTTCCTTTCCACATTTATACACATATTTTAATTGATCAAAAATATTATTTTTACTGTAAATCATGAAAATCAATTTTTTTGATTTTTTTCCACGTGCTTAAACACATATTGAAAATGTAAATAATGAAAACGAGTTTTTGCGTCTTTTCCACGTGCAGAAACACATATTTGTAAACAAAAATAACTCACCACACCAAAAAAAATGTTTATTTTGATAAAACAGCTGTTACGGTTTGTTTTTCGTCGGGTTGTTTTATTTATGTGCATACATTTTCCTATTTTTCGACTTTTTCCGACTTTTCAACTTTTTTCGACTTTTTCCGACTATTTTCGACTTTTTCCGACCAGAGTAAAAAGTTTATAAGTTGCCAGAAGCGTAAATTTATAATATTGCCATTTAACATTATATTATTATTATTTATTATTATTATTATTAATAAAAAAATTTTATTTATATTTTTTCTATTTGTTGCAATTTTTTGAGTTTTTTTCGACTTCTTTCTTTTTTCGACTATTTTCGACTCTATCCGACTTTTCGACTTTTTTCGACTCTTTCCGACTTTTCGACTTTTATTTACAAAGTCGACTTTTCGACTTTTTTCATAGACGATAGTCGAGTTATCGACTTTTTTGGAACAAAAGAGTCGACTTCGACTTTTTTTCGACAAAAAGTCGATTGTTCGATTATTCGATTTATAGAACCCTACAATTAACCATCAATAACTTTATTAAGCATTTATGAATAACGAGTCGTAATTCAGGTCTGAGTTGGGGAACAACTCTCGCGTCATCGCGATTATTTCTTAAACGCGTTCAGGCTTGTGTTTGTTACCTGGCTTTCGACAGTTTTGCGTCTCGCTCGCACTGGTGTAATGTATTACTTCATATAACTGTTTAAAGTTATGTGTTGTCTACATTAACCTCGTGCTTTCGTATTACCTCAAGTGAGGTTATGTTTTATTGGTGGAGACCATAGAATACTCAAACGTTTTTAACTGGTGGAGACCATAAAATACTCACGATATAACCTGGTGGAGACCATAAAATACTCACGATATAACCTGGACGAGACCATTTAAACTCAAATATATACTGGTGGAGACCATTAATACTTTTGATGAAATCAGGTCCGGATGCTCCAACTTCCTATATGAAGGTATAGGTCGGTTGGTGGGGTTTTCTCTGGACAAACGTGTGATAACCTGGCAATATGAGTGCTTGATGCACCGCCATCCTAATCAAAACCCAAAAAAAAAAAAATTATGAATAACAAGATACTTGACGTAATGTACTTGACAGTAGGTGCTACACTCCGACTCTTGATTGTGTTATAGCAGTAGTTAATAGGGAGTTTCTCCCATATTTATAAATGCTTTATAAAGTTATTGATAGTTTATTGTTGTTGTTGTTGTAGCAGCGACACATTTAAAGTCAGTGTGTCTGGGTTGACAATCCTTGGTCGTTGTTCATTGAACTCCGAGTCGTTCCGGTGCGAAGAACCGATTGCCGTGGGAACGATAGTTTATTGTAGGAATTTTGTATGGAAAATGTTTGTAATAAACCTAAAATAAGCTATTAATATCTTTATGAATACAGGGGAAAATTTTTACCCAATAAATTAATCAAACCGAAAAAGAGAATCGGAATCTAATGTCGCCCCGAGATAGACAAACGATAAAGGGTATTTTTTTAAGATTTTATTTACCATTAATCATCATGCATTCTGGTTAATAACTTAAATTTTTTTTCCTGTTTTCATTAATTTAATTTTTGTTTATCGTTATAAAAAGAAATTGTTATATTACGTTTGCAATTATAACAATAATAATGAAACTTAAATATATTAAGTTAAAAGTATATGTATATTGTATTAAAATATTTATGTATATAACAAAGTAATTATTTATTATTTAAATAATAAACATTTAGCTATATATAAATAAGATTTTATAGTGTGTTAATTAGTAAATCTAAGTTTTAAAACAGTACACAACTAAAAATTTAGTTTTTTATTATTATTTGTAAAAAAAGTAAATAATATTAATAAAAGTTCCTTTTGCCATTAGCGTTTAATAATTTATGGGGGTTTTCTGTTAATATAAACTTATGTTTTAATTCAATAACTTAAAATTTTTAATAATAAACTATAAATTATGTTGATTAAGATAAGATTTATTGTTTCAACCTTTTTGTTTCAATAGTTTTATCTTTGGACAAAGGATCTGTGGATTTACGTTTTATTGCAGTTTGGGTGGGAACTTTGGTAACGGTAGTACCACCGCCGCTGTAGAAAAACATATGTAAAATGATAAAATTGAAATTAGTTTTGAGTTTTTTTTTAACTTTTTCGTACTCACCTTTTTGTGGGTGCTCCTATTGCTAATTTTTTATCATTGATATTCGTTTCGATTATGTAGACACCACCCGTTCCAGCCGGATTTTGTTTAGTATCCACTGGTCTTATATTAACTGTATTCCTAATAGCATTTACCGCATTAGCTGAAGTTGAAGCTGCTGACGTGGTTGCTGTTTGTGTGGTGGTGGGTAAACGTTTTTGCATTTGAGCTAAAGTTTTTGATACTGAAGGCTGATTGTTGTTGCTGTTGTTGTTTCCTAGGGTCGTTGACGTGCTTTGTTTTGTCAATGTTATAGAATTTGTGGATTGTGTTGTGGGTGTGTTGATTTTGGTAATTGATGCCTTTGATATGGTAGCCATGGTAGAGGGATATTGAGAAATTGACTTAACACTGCTGATAATGGGTAATTTATTACTGCTGGTAACCGTTAAAGAGGGAGATGATGTTAGAGCCGGCATTTTATTGCCAGCCGTGTTGACATTGGGGGAATTACGTTTAACGACCCTTTTGAAAGTGGCAAGCGAGGGAACATTAGCAGAATTGTTTGCTGTATTTGCATTTTTCTGATTTGAAGTATTATCCGAGCTGTTGCTGTTGTTACCACCAGCACTACTTAAACGTGTTATATTCGATTTGACTACGGCAGCAGCATTTTGTTTGGCTAGCGTGGAGATTTGTGAAGTAGTTGTTAAAGATTTCGTTGCCATATTGGGATTTTTCATAGCAGTTTTAACATTTGTTATAGTTAAGCCAGTTGAAGATTTTGTTGCTGTACTCGTAGAGGGTATATTAACCATAGTTGAGGCTCTATGTAATGGTGGCACTGGATTATTAGTGTTACTGCCATTTACCGGTTTTTTGCTGTTGGCCATCTTTATTCGAGCCAATAAATTACTTTGATTCGTTGCAGCGTTTGCGACGGCTGCAGCTGTGCTCGTATTAAGATTAGCTGTTGTTGTCTTAACGCTAGCGCTATTAACCGGACTGGTAGTTCTTCTTAAATTACTATTATTTTGCATAATTTTATTTATTTGCGCATTTTGACTGTTACCTGTTTTTATATTTTGATTAGTTTGTGTTTTATTTGGTGGATTCGTTTTGAGCGCTGTCAATGATATACTGGGTGATAATTCATTTAATTGTTTTGATATGCTAATGGTTCCCGGTGGTGAAGAGGTGGGTATTATTTGCATTTCTGATGTCGATTTACTAGATGATTTTGGATAAACTATACCCATATTTAAGGGGGAATTTGGTTTATTTGTATTTTTATCTATGCCTTTAGAATTCGGATACAAAATGCCCATGTTCATAGCACGATTTGAGTCTGATTGGGCAGAGGCAGTTGATTTATTGCTAGTGCTACTAGTGGTGGAAGTAGTAGAGCTGCCCGAACTGTTGCTGCCTAGATTTGTTGTAGATTTTTGATTAGACTTTTGATTTGTTGATAAAACATGCGTAGTACCAGCTGGGGTTTTCATAGTTTTAGCATTGGGAGTTGGCATTGTTTTATTTGCATTACTGCCCACTTCCTCTGCAGTAGATTTCTTTTGCTGAACTGTGGAATTTTGTTTATTTTGCGTTAAATTTTCACCGGATTGTTTAGTGTTACTAGATAAACTATTGGCATTAGCAGCTGACTGTGAAGTAGTATTAGAAGAGGAAGTTGATTCAGCTCTTCTATAACTTAATAAACTTTTAGCTCTTGCTGAAGAATTAGCTTCGGGTGAAGTCATTAATGTACTATTCGATGTAGATGGTGAGGATGATGATGATTTTGTTGTCGAAATAGTTGATTTAGATTTCTGTTGCTGCTGCGGTTGCTGTTGTTGTTGCTGTTGTGGTTCATATGTGGGAGTATTCCTTGAACTGGGTCTTTGTTGTTGAGCAAGTTGTTGCTGAGCTGGCGGCTGAGGTTGAGGACTAGGCATATACGGTGGAGGACCCGAAAATAAACCCATATTTGAACCTGCCTTTGAGCCACCCGGTAGATTTTTATTATTTGCACCACTTCCATGTTTGGAATTTTTCGATTTCGAACTATCCAAAATCGTAGACCCTGAAGAAGATAAACCAAAATCTCCCGTATAGTTATACATATTGTTATAAGTCCCTCTAAAAGATTGTTTATATTGTTCGAATGCTGACAGTACAGCCGCCGAATTGCTGGCACTTGCCACCCCACCCGTAGACATATTACTAGCTGAAGTTATTGGTAAATTCGTATTTAAGGGTGAAGTATACATAGAGGCTGAGTTTGTCATTTGCTGTAGAGCTGCACTACTGCTATTGCCTAAGCTACTGGGTAAATTTAATGCCGCTGCATTGGCTCCGAGCGTTTGCAAAGCTGTCGAACTTAAACCAAACATACTTAAGTCACCCAGAGCTGCCAAAGGATTTGCCGATACTGATGATGGCGTTGAAGCATTCGGCATTCGACCAGGTCCACCTGCGGCATTAAGACCTGGTAACGTTGAATAGGGATTCATATCGGCATAGGCTGTTCCAAGATTTTTATAATAATTATAGACATCTATGTATTGTTGAGTGTTGAGAGCAGCAGCATTTGTATTTTGACCCAATAAGGATTGCAAGAAGTTTGGTCCAAAACCTCGATTGTAATTTAAGAGATGGGACATCTGTTGGATGGTTTAATTTTTTTTGTATAGAGGAATTAAAATGAATGGGTATTAATGAGAAATATATACGATTAAGTTTACTCCAAGCAAATAAAAAACAACAAAGAAAGTAATTTTAATGATAATAATAAAAATAAAGATTTAGTTTAAAAAATGTACGATACCATTAGATAAACTGTTCACAGATATCGCTCAAAAGAAGAGTTTACGGAAAAAAAGTCTAAAAAGGTCTGACTGGTGCCTTTTACATACATGAAGATGCAATTGCCACGCCCTGTATAGAACGATGTGCAAAGGACTTTTGACGTCCTTGCTTTGACATAAGTTCGCATAAAGCATTGATTACATTCAGGAAACAAATGTAAGTCAACTTTTACATCGAGTATGTTGTCAAAGATGAACCGGTAAATCTCACATTTTAAAGCGCTGTTGTAAGTTAGTTGCCCAGTCCACGTACGCCGTCACTGAGTGGATGGTTCGTTGGAATAAAATTGAGAACATAAAAATTAAAGGAAGAATGTAGGAGAAGCGGACAGACCTAACGGACAGAGTGACGGAAGTGTAGTGAAAGTGTACACTTCAACTTCATTCCAGGATTATAGAGCATGAGTGACAGAATCTTACGGACTATAATGTTATGTAAAAGAATTTGTTGTCGAAAGACTACTTTGGAGAATCCGGTGCCGATCAGAAGTTTGGGAAAATGGATCTCTCTTCCGGCGGGGAAGATAAAATCACTATGATGCCTGCTACGGGATGGTGGTGACACGGACATATCATTAGACGGAGGACACTCACTGACTGACATTCATGTCATGATCTTAGAGCATGAGGGAAAGGTTCTAACGGACTGTTATGTGATGTGAAATCATATGTTGTTGTAAGACTCCTTTGGAGAATGTTATGTAAAAGAATTTGTTGTCGAAAGACTCCTTTGGAGAATCCGGTGCCGATCAGAAGTTTGGGAAAATAGATCTCTCATCCGGCGGAGAAGACAAAATCACTATGATGCCTGCTACGGGATGGTGGTGACACGGACATATCATTAGACGGAGGACTCTCACTGAGTGACATTCATGCCATGATCTTAGAGCATGAAGGACAGGTTATTACGGACTGTTATGTGATGTGAAAGCATATGTTGTTGAAAGACTCCTTTGTAGAATGCATTGCGATTCCGAAGTTTTGGGAAAATCGATCTATCTTCCGGTGGGAAAGATGACACCACTCTGGTGCCTGCTCACGGTCGGAGGTTAGAGTCGTCCTCTCCTACTGACGACGCCAAAGGGGACCAAAGCAGTCTTTCATTAGAAGGTCGTCCACATGGCGCAAAGGACGAAATTTTTGTTCTGCAAACCGCCGTGAAGTAGTCACCAAAAACCCCTGCACGAGATCTTTCATATGCTTACCGAACCAAAGAAGACAGGGCAAAGAACGGCACCCATAAATATCTGGCCTTTCTGGTTAAAATGTAGCAGAGAGATCCAATGTCGTTCTCGTCTAAGAAGAAGTACCTCGTCAAGAGTCATAAGCAGGACGTTGAGTCACAAACTATATTCGAAAGAATCTACGGTGCTGTTAGTGTCATCTTGGGGTGATCCTCGACAAGCAGATGATGATTTTGGCACACAAAAGGGTGTAGGGCCAGCTGCTTGTTGCAATAGTAATGAAAAGGAAGATTGTACTCTTACGTTCAAGGCCTAGGTTAAAGCTGTGGTTGGCAACAAAGCATCTTCTATAATGGTTTCATGGCCGAAGTGGCAAGGGAAACTTCAGGCTGACATGACTAGACTAATAGTAGGGTTATGAGATCGAAAGATGGGAAATACAAATTTGCTAAATCGGGAGTAGAAGATATGAGATCGAAAGACGGAAAATGAAAATTTGCTAAATCGGCAGTAGAAGACAACGAAAGGACGAATGTGTTAGCTTTAGAGGGAAGGTAGCTCGAGGTACGCAAAACCATTCGAGAGAATCCCATAATGTGAATACAACCACAAAGATCCTATGGGCTAACCCATTTGAGAGCAAGACGAGAAATCTTCTCAAAATCTGAGGTTAGTATGATGATACGTGTTCTGAGTGCACACACAGGATTACGTGTACAGCTATATACAATAGACGTGCGTATTCAGACGTATGTGAAGCATGTGGAAAGGAAACTGTCAGACAGTATGTTGGCAATGATGTTATTCCGGAAATAACATTCCTTACGAACACTGATTAGAGCACACAACAGGCCGATGGTGTTGTAGGTGTTATACTTCAGATTTGCTGTATTCATCCTTCTAGCAGCCTAATCTAAGTGGTCTCCACATTAATCTCATTAGCAACAGTTTCCATGATCGTTAATTATCAAGAACAATATCTCAGTTTCACCTCATTAAGGTTAATGAAATTTCACTAAATGCTTGGTCAAGTCCACAAAGAAATAGTAATATCTCCTTTACAATTACTATTAGCTGATATAATACCATCAAGAGCGAAACATAATACCACTTAAGGGATAGACTGCCAGAGTATAATTTGGGACAACTTTCGATGATGTTAATAATATTTAACATAGAATATCTGTTTATGACACATCAGAAAGTACACCAAAATTGCGTTTCATGAAGTTTTGGAATCTTTGGTATTGTACACAGATACACTAACAGAGTCGTTGGGATTGATTGAATAATCTGCGAGAGAGGCTTTCACCAGGCTAAGGTGACCACACTAGAGCAGCATAATTAACCACTGACGGATCAATCGTTTTATATGCAAGGAGTTGAGTATTGTTTTGACCGTTGCCTAATGAAAGTCGTCAAAAAAAGGTTCCACAAAGTTTTGCAATCTTTGGCTTTGTACACAGATATACTCATCGAGTCATAAGGCCTCCGGGCAACATAAATAATCAAACACTAATCGTTTTATATGTATTACTTATTGAGTTGAGTTAGATCAACGTTTTTAAGTTTTTTTCCGTATTTAAAAAAGTTGAAAGGAATGTATTTTAAACGAATAAAAGTTAAAATAATAAGAAATATTTTAAACAAAAAAAAAAAAAAACAATTTATATAACTTTTTCCAAACCCTTAAGATATTCACTTCCGTTAGATGTGATTAGACGAAAAAGAGTTATTATGATTTAAAACCAAGAATAATAATTATAAATAAAACAAAACTAAAAAGAAAATACTCACATTTTTACTACTACTTGGATTTTGATTGTTACTCACATCTAGACCAGAAAATGGTGATAAATAATTTGATAAATTTGAAGCATTAAACTTATTTTGTAAACTAGAATAACAAAAACACAAAAAATATTTATTGTTTTATTAACATAGTGCTAATTTGTTAGCTTTACTTACTCCTCAATATTTGGCATTTCTCTGATTTCAGAATTCATTTGTAAATCTCTTTCGTATGCCGTCCAGGCTTCATTCTTTTCCTGTTCACTTAATTCCTGTTCAACCTTATTCTCTAAAAGACTATCGTGTTCATGATATTTAAAAACTAATTCGGGGAATGTACGCAATAGTCTAGCCAATATACTGTCTTGGGGTAAAATCGGTGTAGGTCGATTATTGTTATCGGGTATGGTTAGACTAGAAGAAAGTTTAAATTTTAAAGTAAATATTTAATTTTATTTTAAAATTATAATTACGTATATAATTCCGCTAATTCCGCCATATTATAATGTCTATCAATTTGTTGTTCATCCACGACTCTAAAACTCATGGCTTGTTTTGTTACCGAACGGGAGTACACCTTTTCTTCCATGGTGCCCTTGAATTGAACAAAAAAAAAATAAACGAAATGAAAATATTTTCTTTTTTCGTTATTAAATTTCTTTTCTTTTACCATGGCTAATAGACGATATATATAGCAGCTACGTTTTTGTCCCAAACGAAATACACGAAATATATTCTGTTGATCATTCGAAGGATTCCATGATGTATCCAATATAATAACACGATTAGCACCTATCAAATTGATACCTTGACCTCCTGCTTTAGCTGAGATTAGGAATACTCTTGCTGTTTTATTCTCCACATTATTGAATTCATTGATCATAGCATGCCGTATAGATTTGGGTGTTTTACCATCTAATCTATAGTAGTCGTGACCCAGAATCCATTTAGAATTTCGATTTATTTCTAAAAAAAAAGGAAAAAAGAAGTTTTTTAAGTCAATATCAGGTGATAGTACTAATTCTAAGACCGTATTGAATTGTAAGAAAGCTCTCCCAGTGGTAGGGTTTATATCATATGCGTACCAGCCCATTCGGGAGTAGTCGATAACGAAAGGACAAATGTAATAGCATTAAAAGGAAGGAGCTCAAGGCAGTTAAACTGACAAACGCATAACCATTCGACTTAACAAAAGCTGAACTAAAAATAAGGCTGAGAGAATCCCATAAGGCCTCTTGTATGTAATGAAACAGTCAGTAGAACCATGAAGATCCTATGGTGTGAGCTTGATGAGAGCAAGACGAAAAATCTCCTCAAAATGAGCAAGTCTGAAGCTATTATTCTAAGTGGATACACAGGATTACGAGCACATCGAACGTGCGGATTCAGACGAATGTAGGGCATGTGGAGATGACAGTGAAACTCTGGACCACTTTCTTTGTTACTGCCAGGCATTCTTCAAAGTTAGATCCAAGTATCTTGGAAGTGATGTTATTCTGGAAATAACATTCCTGACCAACACTGATTGGAAGATTAGTAGGAATTACGTTCAGGAAACTGAGTTTCTGAACACTGAGAAGTAATCTTCTTATCAACATAACCTAACCTATCATAGTAAAAGTGATAAATTCGCAAGAGACATTTTATGTGTTTTTAAAAAGAGATGAGAATGCTAGAGGCGTTTTTCGCTCGTCAAAATCCATATACATAATCAATAGTGATTAGATAATAGATTACACTTGGAAGAATTATTGGATGAATTCATTTATCCATTAATCAGCAGGTGTTTGGATCCGGACATAACGATCCCTATAGACATAAACGATCACGCAGTCTCATTCATGAACTAATTCTGTATCGTATTCACACCGATCAGGGATTTAATAATTGCTTGTTCAATAGTACCTTTAACAATTTTCTGTCATACTACATATTTGAATTTTAAGGACGATTCTTCTATAATCATACCACCGATAACTCGTTTCATTGCCTTGGAAACATCAGTACAGACCTGAAAGATATTGACAGTGAAGCGCAGAGATCAATAATGCCGCAAGTTGCACTTAAAATATGTTCTCGATCATTGGCATAATAAGGGCTTAGTATAGGATTAATAATCTTCTGTCAAATTGATTGCAAATTGTCTGTTGTTTGGTTCACGGTGTAGATGGGATTGATGTGGGAACACGCTTCAATCAATTGCATCTTCACTACGGAACGAATCGAGTAATACTCCAAAGATTGTCAATTCAGCGGATACTGTATCAAGCCGAACGGTTGCAACAACTACAACGCGAAGTTGTCCTCAAAGCACCATTTATGTTAGTAGCAGAGGATGCCATAATCATTTCAAGAAATTACTTGTGAATGCTACAAGGTGACTAGTAAACAGTTTAATCCTACTTAAGGACACGATAGCTTATAGATCTGATATGATATAATTATGAAGCATAATTCGGATTTAAAACAGCTCAATATTTTAGGAATTTTTATTGTCTTTCATATAAACATGGCTTGAAGAATAGATGTTACTCTTGCCATGCTTTTTTCGATTTTAAGAGAGATCTCATTAATATAAGGATTGCGGCTATTAGGGTATCGCTTATAAAGCTCGGAGTTCACTGTCTAAGCATACAAATTATCAGGCTGAAACGGCTAAGGAATAGTTTCCATGGCGAACTGGGGGAAGTTGCGGGTCTTAACCATAGCCCATAACTAGGTTTTGTCAAGGGAATTAGTCAATTTTTTGGCTGGGATTTATAAGGAGACATAGGTTTCTTATCTAATTTATTCATTAGGGTAATGACTTTGAACATCTTGGGAAATGGGCCTCTTGCCACTCATCTGACTCAGTAATTCTTCTGGTTTTATTACCTTGGAAAATAGATCTGTTTTCACTATCCTATGTACTTATTTTTTCTTTCTTTCCTTCTTGTCTTAACCCTCGTAGTCTACTAGGTTTTGTCACTTCTTTGACTGAACTTTATAAAGGGACTTAAGAAAGGGACTCTCTCCCATTTATTCTCTATGTTATTGGCTCAGTAAATCATCTGGTTTGTATTTCCTTGGGAATTAGATCTGTTTCCACTGATCTATCCCATATACCTATCTTTTTCATTCTTTCTTTCTTGTCTTAACTTTCGTAGTCTACTAGGTTTTGTCCCTTCTTTGACTGGACTCTTTAGAGGGATGTAGATATTCTCTCTCATTTATTCTCTATACTATTGACTCAGTTAATCTTCTGGTTTGTATTCCCTAAAGAAATATATCTGTTTCCACTCATATATCCTTTGTACTTAACTTCTTCCTTCTTTCTTGTCTTTTTGTAGAGTTTTGCTTCTACGTCTTTGATTCTTCACTTTTTGAAGGAAATCACAATGGACTTTATGGTCTCCAAGTGTGTACTCTTTTAAAACTAATCCTACATAATATACTTTTCATGTTTTGAATGCTAAACTCTAGCGAGATTTCTGATCTCCTTATTCACTTTTTTGGAGATCCGAATCTATTGATAATATCTTGTTATACTTAAGGATATTACAATGGAATTTTAAGACTATCCTGTAACCAAATAAGATTTTAAATAAAAAATTTTAAAACTTACTTAATTCATTTATGATTTGAGCATCATTATCTGAAATTTTCTTAAAGAAATATTCGACAACATTTAAAACCGCCACAAAAGCAGAGAAAATTAAGCTGAAAAGAAAAATCAAATAATTAATTTGTTATAAAAGAAACGATATGATTTGAAAAAAATCATGTTACCATTTTTCGCCTTTTTCTTCACACATTTGTAAAATTTTAAACATGGTACGTAATTTATTACTAGGCATAACAGATTCCAAATCATTTTCTGTAACTAAATGACGCCACCAATCATTTGTTACCGACATTTGACCCGTTTGACTATCGTAAATATCATCCGGTTGATCATCATCGGAATTGTGACCTAATAATTTATTACGATTTTCTTTTTTATTACGTTGCTAAGGAAGAGAAGAAAAAGATAATAAGTTATTGAGGTAGAAGAATGCTACAAATAACTTACACTTATGGCATTCTTCCAAGCATCTTCTAATACTTTTGGATGAGTCCAAATCTGTGGAATAAAGTTTTATACAATTTTCTATACAATTTAAATATTTATTTATTATCTATACCTTTCTTAGACAAGTATAATCGGTTATAAGACCTTTGCCACGATAATTTTCATCACGATTTTTTATAGCATTTAAGATATGTTGATACAGATTATTCTGTACATCAGTCATGGGTATAAATAAAACATATTCGAATTTTGTTGGCAAGAATGTTTTTAAGAGTTCAGCTTCTTTGCGCTAAAATATAAAATGAAAATATTTGATTCAATTAATCTTTAAGGGCGAGTTTTTCTGATAAAGATAATCTTCATTATTTGTTTAAACCTGGTTTAATATATGTTTCGTGTTTTTCAGTTATCAGTAAAATTACTTATTATCTTAGTTTAACTGAGTGTAATTGGCCAATTAAACTCAAGTTATAAGTGAGGAAACACAACAAAAACAATAAAACAATGATTTCGGAAGAACAAAAACATAATATTTTAAGTAAATTGCAATTTTCTGATTTGTTTTGTTTCATTAACTATTGTTTTAAATGTTTAACATTTTTTCAAAATTTTCCATTTTACAAAAGTATTGTTTGCAAAAAACAGCTGTTCATTGTTTATATTTTTGAGTGAAAACTTGGCATTACTAACAAAGTTAACTGAGCTTAAATCTAAAACTGAAAAACACAATTATCGGTTAAAGTTCGCCTAAATTTGTTCTGAGTTTAATCTAACAGCAAGTTAAGCCTAGTTTAACTGAATAGTAAGAAACTCGCCCTAAGTAAGTTTAATAATGGTTTTTTTTTTCTACTAACCTGAACAAATTTCGAAAGTTTTTTATGTAAAACAAATGATCTTTGTTTCATAATTTTAATATCCATTTTACCCGAATCTTTATGTTGACCATTTTTAATGGGATTTGCATAAAGATTGGCAAATTCTTTTTCTGTACCCAAAAATAAGGGTTTTATAAAGTTAACCATACTGTAATCTGTTTAATATACAAAAATAAATGATTAATTTTAAAGTTTATCAAGAGATAGAGAGAGCGAGATAGAGAAAGTTTTTTAATTGTTTTAATAAGTTTAGCACTTACATTCTTTAAGATTGTTTTGTATGGGTGTACCCGTCAAAACAATCCGCCTTGGTGTTTCAATTTTGGCCACAGCCTTGCTAATAGCTGAATTGCTATTCTTAATAATATGACCCTCATCACAAACAACCAAATCAGCACCTTTTTTTTTAGGAAAAAAACAATAAATTAAATTACACTTTTTTGTTATAGAAATTTGTAAAGAAATCTTATGTATAACTCACTCACCAGGTGTTAAAAGATATCTATTTACAAGTAATCTTATTTCTTCTAAACGTTCCGAATTAATATTGCCACGATTTTTATATGAATGATAAAATACTAAAGTACGAAATGCTTCATAGCCAATTAGTAAACAGCCAGCACGAGCATGATTTGATAGAGACCATTCTTTAATGATACTCAACTTTTCATTGATATCACTAAGAAAACGTAAAGAAAAACAAAATTTGTTATATTTTCATGTTTATAAGAATTTAATTTCACAACAACTTACGATGTATCACTAAACGTATAGACTTTAACATTTTTCTGTCTCAACGGACCTAACCATCTGATAATTTCATCGGCCCAATTCATAACCGTACTCTTGGGACATAAAACTAAAATTTTTGTAGTTTTTAATTCCTTATAGGAGATCACAGTATGTAAAAGAGATATTAATTGTAAAGTTTTACCCAGACCCATACAATGAGCCAATATACAACCAGAACCGGGACTTTTCTTAAGAGCATCCACACCGCCATAACATGAATCGTACATAAAGCGTACACCATCAAATTGATGAGGTTTTAAATTCTTAACAATACCTGGATGTACCTTAATAAATGTCTTAGTCTCTTTTATATAGTCCAAGATTAATTCTCTATCTTTATCCACTTCGGGATGTTCTTTTAGTATCTTTTCTAACATATTATGTTTCTTTTCTAAACGTGATATACGTTCATTTTCTAATTTTTGTGCTTTAATAGTTTCTCCTGCTAATTGATCGGGCCGTAACATGGGTTTAAGTGATCTAGGCTTTTGACTAGGTTCCACATCGACGGCTTCGACATCTGAATTCGAACTGTCTGAACTTAAACTAATAAGTTCTGCATCAATTTTACTAATTTTTTTACGTTTCTCTGCCTCCAATAGCATTTTATCGAGATTTTGTGGTTTTGTATAGTTACGTATACGAAAATTATCATTTAATAATTCCATTTCGGCATTTGTGTGTGTTTCCTCATCTATACCATTATCTTCAGTTTTAACCGGCTTGTCAGCCTCAGCTAATAGTTCGTTGTTGTTTTTGTTTTCTTCATTTTCTTTATTCTTTTCCTCCTCTTCCTTATCACTGTCTAAGTCTAGTTCATCGTCATCATCATCATCATTATCCTCTATATCATTATCACTATCATCAACTTTAAAAGTTTTAAGAAATTTTTCCACTAAAGGCGATTTTGTTCCGCCCTCTTCATCTTCTTCCGAAGAGGCTTTTAACAACTCATCATCTTCTTCCTCTAATGCCTCGGAATCGGTACTTGAATCATCTAACATTTGTCGTTTTATGTCTTCATTGCAATTTCTTAAAAATTGTTGTTCCGTAATAACTTCCTCTTCAGCCTTATGGGAATAGAATAGAATTATAATTATTATTTTATAATTAAGTTTAACGCTTAGTTGGGTTTTTGATTTCTCACTACATTTATTATTTTCTACATACTCACTTCACTTTTAACCTCATCTTCTGACCCAAATTCAACATCCATAAAATCGAAACGATCATTAAGCGTTTTAGCTGGTGCTGTTTTTGTTTTACCTTTATCCGAACCTTTTGATGAACTTGCATTTGGAATTGTACGTTTAGTTAAGCCGCTAATGTTGGTTAATCTATAATATGAACAAAGTCGAAATTAAATAATAGCATAAATCTGCAATTTAATTACTTTTTATGAAATCCTCAACTGTAAACTGTCGCGTCCTTAAACTTTCTTTTTCAAACATAATTGCAATGCAAATAGGAAGCTTCTTATAGAGTTTTATGAGTCTATATGGGTGTGGGTCTTATGTTTTGGTCTTGAGATTATAGTTATTACTTACATCCGACATCTTCTATCTATCTATCTATCTATCTATCTATCTATCTATCTATCTATCTATCTATCTATCTATCTATCTATCTATCTATCTATCTATCTATCTATCTATCTATCTATATCTATCTATCTATCTATCTATCGATCTATCTATCTATCTATCTATCTATCTTTCTATCTATCTATCTATCTATCTATCTATCTA
>NC_060950.1:59831206-59848706 GCF_022045245.1 Lucilia cuprina | reverse complement strand
ATGAGGAAAAATCTTCACAGTCCTTTTGCATTTGTATGGCAAATTCTTTAAGTTTTTCCAGCAATTCACTATGGGCATCTGTTTTAACGATTTTTTCTTTTAAGGGTAAAACTCCATTTTTGCACAACATTTCAAATTCTTCATCAAATATTTGATGTTCTAAAGCTTCGGAACAATTATAGGCTAATGTTTCACATAGAGATTTAGCTTCTTCAGATTCTGTTGTGCGATTTTCTTCATTGGTTTCATTAGTTTCCGGGATATCTGTTTCTGTTTGTGATTGCTGCTGATCGTTTAATGCAATTTCTCCTAATATTTCTTCATTATCTTCTCTAGCAGGCTCATTAGTTTCTTCTGCTTCTTTGTTTGGGGTGATTTGAATAACTTCCTTTTCGAGATTAACAGTTTGTTCTTCCTGTAAATTAGTTTCAGTTATCAGCTCATTGTCTTTTGGAACTTGCTGTTCTTCCTGTTCTATTTGTGAATCTGAATTTGATCCACTTTCATTTTCCAATTGTATGTTGACCTCCTCTGATTTATTACTTAAAGCATCCGAACTGGTTTCATTTTCAATTTTAACATTGAATTCTTGTGGTTGTTCTGTGGCATTTAATGTATTCATCATTAGATCCAACTTATTATTATCCAAACTATTAAGTATTTTATCCACAAAGTTTGCTATTTTATGATGATTTTTATTAGAAATATTTTGAGTCATGATATGATTAATAACATTTTGTTTTAAAACATCGCATTCGTCCATATTAATGGAAACTTCTTGAGAATAACAATGATCATTGATTATTGTCGAAAGTTTTGTTTCATTTAAACGCTCTTTCTCATTTAATATTTCTATTTTACATTTTTGTTTATCATCAATCGGCTCCAAGTAACCAATACTTATTGCTGAAACATTACTAAGGCAATCGTCATCTTCATCATTTTCATAACAATCTCCTTCGATATTTTGTTCCTTTTTTAAACTCGAGGCATCAGTTTCATGTTCAGTTGCATACACCTCAACTTGACACAAGTCATTTTGAACATCATCGTCCTGTAGATCATACAGGCACGTTAGCATTTGTTGTTCCTCATTGCTGTCATTCATAAGATGTTCTTCAGGATCACTAACAGTTGCATCATCCTGTGGCATGTAGGTCTCTGCAGGAATATCAAGTTCCGGCTCTAATTTATATACATTAGAGTCAATTTCTGCAATTTTCTTTTCCTGTTCAGATTCTATGTTTTCTTCTTCTTTTATTTCGTTATTTTTCGAGGGTTTTTCTTCTAATACTACAGTTAGTGCTTCCTGAATTTCTGCTTTTGCTGGTTCTTCTGCGGTTTCTACCTTTTCCCTGTTCTCAGATTCAGCTTCAGTTTCGAACATTGAGGGATTGGTATTTACCGACTGTACAACAGCATCTTGCGTGGAATTATCTTCTAAAAAACTTTGTATTAATTTTTCCCACATATCGTTGCAGTTTTGGGCCGGTGCCGTATCCATTGTGCCGGTTGGACAATCTGTAGATAAATTGGCTTCCAATTCCTCTTGAGTAACACTATTTAGCTCGTCATCCATTATATTAGGTGGCCTATCAAAAGGATTCAAGCTAATGGTATTGGGTATATCCAATACCATATCCAAAGTTTCTTGTTCTTTGTCCATTATTTATGAATCAAGTTGGACGTTAACGCTCGCGAAAGCGTTTTATTGTTTACACTACGGTTACGCGTTAAAACTTATAATTACTAATTATAATACATTTTTTTGTATAATATACTATAACTTCTTATCAGGGTATATACACAGTTTCCTGTTTTATTGCATTTTTTTGTGGCACTCTTGGAAAAAAAATTTTTTTTCACGTATAAATCTTTTAATATCTTTCAGTTCTTATTTTTCATATATTTCCGACATTCTTTATGCACTAAATTTTTCGTTTTTGTATATTTTATATTTATTTTTCACTTGGCTATTTGTTAAAATTCAATTGAAAAAAACTTCTTTTTAATATCTGCCTGTAAAATTTTGTTTTTTGTTTTCTTTTTTCTTATATGATTAAAGTGCGTTTTTATTTTGAAACGAAATGGAATAGAATAGTATGCAGTTTAGGCAGTGTTGCATTTTAGAGTATGGTAAATAAAATGTAATCGGTTTTGTAAAAAGAATGAAGGCTTTAACACATACAATACTTTGCGTTGAACTGCGACTGACAGCTACGCAAAGTAAAAAAAAGAGATGCCCAATTGTTGCGTTGATAAAGTATGAAAAAATAATTAAATATGTTTAAATAATATAAACAATTCAATATTTAATATAAAGAAAATATTTAATATAAAAATGGTGTTTTCTACACGGCAAAAATCTCAAATAAAAAGTAAAGAGAATATATTTGATAGTTTTGTTTTTGTTTTCATATTCTTTTTCTCTTGCGTTTCGTACGCCAAAGTTGAATATTTTTCAACTTTTGTACTTCGTGCACAAGTTTGACGTTTTAATTGTGACCGCTCTCATAAAAACAAGCACAGTAAACACGAGCCAGTTGCAGTTCGACGCAAAGTATTGTATGTGTTTGGGCCTTTATTCGAATGCACATAAAATTATTTTTAATAATATTCTTTCGAAAAGATCATAAATTAAAAGTTGAAACAAAAGTTGTTCTTGTGAGTTACAAAATAAATATCGTGAAAATGACTTCTATAACGAGAGAAATGTATAAAATAGTATTCACGAATATAGAAATTTGCTATTCTAAAAGACAATCTCGATTTTTTAAATATTTGCTTCCAAAATTCTAAGATTTCGTTTTAATTTAAAATAGTTTATTGAAACCAGTGTACACTAAACAGGTATATGCAATCGAACAGCTGATAATTTTTTTGTTTTCTTATTTGCATACCTTCTCCGTCAAAATATGTTTTTGTTTATTTAAAACAAAATAAAATTTTAATAATAAAAAAATTTAAAATGTTTATTTTGTAAAAAAATAACATTGTTTGCACAAAAAATACATTTCAACCATCTTCCGCATTGCGCCCTTTCTGAGGTCCGCTGTCTTTAGCCAAACTTCATCCGTTTAGAATAGAACTTTAATGGCACAAATCAGGTCATTCCAGATATCAACTATCCCCCGTATTGCGCACGTTGAGAAGGCTGTTGTCTTTAGCCACACTTTGGTAGCCACAACACAACTTTATTGGCACAAATCAGACCAATTCAGATATCAACAATCTTTAGTATTGCGCCCGTTTTCGCCCACTTTCGTTTGTAGCTAAAGATACAAATTTCGTGGCACAAATCAGGTTATTCCAAAATCTTGCTTTTGTCAGGTCCTCTGCAATTCCTCTGTAACATTTACCAATAGCATCCACCTTAATATAAGTATATAAACATGCATATCCCTTAAAATTCCATTTAAAATCACTGCATGTTTTTTGAAATAAAATTAAGAATTTTTTTAAAAGACAAACATCAAAAAATATTTTAATTTATTTTGACATTGAGCTCATATAATTACAAAAACAAAATACATGTTGTTTTTGTATTGTTGTAGTGATGCATATACCTGTTTAGTGTACCCTGATTGAAACGTTGAAAACTAAACGTATTTAAAAAGTCGGCTTACGAAAATTTTTAGTGCCAGTCGTTCCTGCCTTAATGTTTGTCGACGCCGGACTTTTATTCGTGCATTTTTTTCACGTGCGACTTTGTAAACAAATTTTTGAAATTTTAAAAATATAATAATGAAAAATAAAGACGAATCTATAAAAAATAATGAAGATCCAAATGTGGAAGCATTTAAATTTTTTGAAAAAACCAAAAATCGCAAAGTTTCACCAAAGAGTAATAAATTCCCTAAGCGTCCATTGTTTTTATTTCCATTGAAACGTAAAACCAGATTAAAATCGCAAACAGTTGAAACAGCACATAATTTACCTGATGGTGAATTTGATATAAACAAAGAGGATTTGGATACGACCGAGACAGGTATGGCGCCGTTAAGAAAGGAAACAAACTGGCCAGATAATATTACCTCTCCAGATAAAAGTAGTTATATTAAGGAAAAACTAAAAGAGGAAGAAGTAAAGAGTAAGAAAAAAGTTTATCAGCCAATGCGACGTACAACTAGATTAAAAACGGAAATTTTTGTTGAAAGTTTTCCACTTAATTCCGATGATGAAGGTGATACAAACAAAGAGCAGGAGCCGGAAGCAAATATTACTTCTGCAAATAAAAGACTTTTTAGCGATTTAGATAAGGATGAGTTTGAGAAAAACGTTAAAAGGCCAAAGCGTCGTTCTGCTAGGTTAAAATCGGAAAGTTTTCATAATACGCAAGATGAAGAAATGGATAAAAGCAAAGATGATTTTAACAACACAAATAAGGAAAGCATGTTACCTAGTATAAATACACCAAAGGATAGCATGTTTAGTGATTCAAATGTGGAGGATAATGACATACATATAACAATCAATAAAATAGTAGGCTCCCTAGAAGATAGCACACAAACAAAGAGCAAAAAGAGAAAGCCGGAAAAGAAATCTGAACTAGATGATAGTTTTGAAAAGATGGCTGATAATTTGCTGGAAACCATTGACACAAATGTCATTGTGGATATGATGCAGAACACTAGTTTAGATAGCCAAAAGTCTGAAGATGAAACTAATGCGACCAGAAGATCAAAAAGAACAAGGAGATTAACACAAAGTGAAAATTGTAATGGAAATTTTGAAAAAAAGAATTCGAATGCTAAATCAAGCATAAAGAACGGTACCAAATCTTTGGTAGAAATGTTTGAAAAAGTAAATGGTGGGAGTGAATTGGAGCACAATAACTTTAAGGAAGACGAGCATCAGCAATTAGATTCTACGAAAAAAGACAAAGGGAATACAATAAAACCTAAATCTCCCAAAAAAAGAGGTAGAAAGTCTTTGGCAGAAAAATCTGAAGAAGTAAATGATCAGCGTAAGTTAGATGATTATATTGTGAAAGATGACCAACAACAGCATTTAGATTTTACTAACAAAGACAAAAGGCATACTGCAAAATCAGAAGAAAAACCTAAATCTCCTATAAAAAGCTTGAGAAAGTCTTTGTCAGAAAAATGTGAAGAAGGAAATGATAGGAGTAAGTTAGATAATCATAATGGTGATAAACAGATTTTAAATTTCGCTAATAAGAAAAATGCAAAGTCTAGAGCAAAATCTAAATCTTCCAGATTGTCTTTGTCAGAAAACTATGAAGAAGAAATTAACGATGGCAATGTGGATTACTCAACAGCGGCACAAAATTTAAATGAATCTATTGAAATGAACAAAAACGATGACAATAATGTAAATAGTAGTTTAAGTGATAATGATGACCAAGAAATTAATTTAACTTACAATGAAGATAATGAAGAAGATGATGAGAATGTAAAAGAAAATAACAATTTAGATATAGAGAATATATTACAAGATAAACAACAAACACAGCCATTAATTTCCAATAATGATACGATTTTAAATTTAAAAAAATCTAATGAAATACCTAAAAAACGAGGCAGAAAACCGCGTACAGAAAAATCAACTACGGATGCAAAAATAGCGGAACAAGTTCCTAAAGTACCCAAAAAACGGGGTAGAAAACCGAAAAATTTAAATAATGTACTGAAAGAAACCGGCAATAATACTGATAAACGCTTAAAGAAAATGAACAAAACCACAGATGATGATCAATCAGTAAATGGTACAATTGATAGTATTGATAATGATGCCGATGTAGTGGAAGGAAGACCTAGAAGACGCAGTCATCTCAATAATAACACAGCAGATAACATATCAGATGGCTCAGTTGATACAAAATTTACTAGTCCAAAAAATGCAAAAGTACGTGGTAAATCAAAAGTACTTAAAGTCAATGTAGCAAAAGCCCTAACAAAAAACAAAACTAAAAAATTTAGTAAACTAACAAAAGAAGATTTCAAACAAGGTGGAAAAAGAAAAATTCCCCAAAAATGTCTGGAGGAAGTATTGGCAATAATAGATGATGAAGATCATCCTATTTGGGAGGATCGTAATATATCATGTAATCCTTCCATTTATACGTACTGGCAACAACGGGCTCATGCGGTATCTGAACAAAATCTAAAAATAAAATACGCACGTCAATTTCTGTTACGTCGAGACTGGATTAATATGTACAAAATATTAAGTTTATTTAATACAAAGATAAATAATTACTATCCCTTAATGTCAAAGGTACGATTTCTTATTATAAATTGATCATTTCTAGTGTTATTTTCATGTTATATTAATATTTTTATGTAAAAAAAGTAGCACTTGCAATTCTATATTAATTTATATCTTAATTTCCATTATAGTATGCTGCATTATTGTTGGCCCATACGGATGCGGAACAATTTAATAAATATATACAATTCCTAACTAGTATGGTTGACAGCAGTGCTGTTCTCAAGAAATGTACGGGAATGCCGAAGGATCATTAGAGTTTTTAAAACGTGCGATATAAGTCGTTTTTTATTTTTTGTATTTTTAAAGTAACATTTTTATGTAAATAATATAATCGTTGAATAAATGAAGTTAAGGAAAGAAAATAATGTATATGTATGTATATCTATATCTATTCCGAGAGTTAATCTACGGAACTTAACGGCAGTGGTAACTGGCCACTGGCCTTTCGGACTCCATGCAAGAAGACTGAACTTACCCAGTAACGACTTCTGCTGTAGCTGCCAGGATGAAGAGGAAGAAGAGAGTAAAACTCACTTCCTCTGTCATTGTCCTGCCCTAGCTGATCACAGAATGGGTCTGCTAGGTAGCTATTTTCTGCATGACTTAGCGGATCTATCGGAGGTTAATATCCGAAAGATAGACTCCTATATTCGTTTGACAAACTGGTTCGGTGGAAACCAGAGTGATTAGGTTGAAGTGTACTAATACGCCGACCGTTTCCTCTCGTTTCAGGTATCACAAAGGGATCAGAATACTGGACCCAAGTGTGTCCCCAGTGATGACATCGCGAGGACGACCTGCCTACCTAACCTATGTATATCTATTTATCCACTTGTTAGTCTATTTATCTAACTATATTTCGCTATCTAGGTTAGGTTAAGAAGGGTTATACACCGTAGAAAACGATGTATGTCCATAAGGTCCATTGTGATTCCCTTCAATACAAATGGAGATTCAGAAAACAGAGAATTCAAAAACACTACCATAACACAAGAATGAAAAACAACAAATAGTTAAGAATAATATATATAATTCCTTTAAATATATATAATAAAGGAAATCCTTATTCCTCTACAAAACCCAGTCAAAGAAACTACTTATTCCCTTGACAAAACCTAGTAGACTGCGAAGGTCAAGTCCCGCAATTTCCCCCAGTTTGCCATGGAACCTATTTCCCTAGCCATTTCAGCCTGAGGTTCTGTTTACTAGGACATTGGTAAATGATATGCTTAATCGTCTCTTCTTCCTCCTCATCTTCGCATAACCTGCAGTAGTCCGGTACACTACTGTCCCACTTACTGACAACGGTTCTAACTAAACAGTGTCCAGTTAGAATCCCTATCAGAGCCCTTAGACTGCGTCTGTCCAGTTCTACAAGTATTTTGGTAGCACCCATATCAAGGCTTTTGATATTTTGCAATCAAATCTACTATTACAGGACTGGTCAATGATGTCGCGAATTCTTTCGAATATTAAACTATTGTAGTGACAAATGGTTGGTTTTACCATCCTTTCTCTATTATCTATATCAAGGTTCGAACCTAATCCAACTAGTTCGTTCGCAACCTCATTACCCTGCACAATGACTTGGCACCTAACACAATCTAATGACAAACAGCATCATAATGTCCCTAAGGGCATTTCTAAAATCTCCAACTAAGTGCGAGTGTACAGTATGAATAGCTAATGCTCTATCTATCTATCTATCTATCTATCTATCTATCTATCTATCAATCTATCTATCTATCTATCTATCTATCTATCTTTCTATTTATCTATCTATTTATCTATCTATCTATCTATCTATCTATCTATCTATCTATCTATAGATCTATCTATCTATCTATCTATCTATCTATCTATCTATCTATTTATTTATTTATCTATCTATTTATTTATCTATTTATCTATCTATCTATCTATCTATCTATCTATCTATCTATCTATCTATCTATTTATCTATCTATCTATCTATCTATCTATCTATCTATCTATCTATCTATCTATCTATCTATCTATCTATCTATCTATCTATCTATCTCTCTATCTATCTATCTATATATCTATCTATCTATAGATCTATCTATCTTTCTATTTATCTATCTATCTATCAATCTATCTATCTATCTATCTATCTATCTATCTATCTATCTATCTATCTATCTATCTATCTATCTATCTATCAATCTATCTATCTATCTATCTATCTATCTATCTATCTATCTATCTATCTATCTACCTATCTACCTATCTACCTATCTATCTATCTATCTATCTATCTATCTATCTATCTATCTATCTATCTATCTATCTATCTATCTATCTATCTATCTATCTATCTATATATCTATCTTTCTTTCTATCTATCTATCTATCTATCTATCTATCTATCTATCTATCTATCTATCTATCTATCTATCTATTTATTTATCTTCCTATCTATCTATCTATCTATCTACCTATCTATCTATCTATCTATCTATCTATCTATCTATCTATCTATCTATCTATCTATCTATCTATCTATCTATCTATCTATCTATATATCTATCTTTCTATCTATCTATCTATCTATCTATCTATCTATCTATCTATCTATCTATCTATCTATCTATCTATCTATCTATCTATCTTTCTATCTTTCTATTTATCTATCTATCTAACTATCTATCTATCTATTTATCTATCTTCCTAGGTTTCTGAGTAAACAAAAATCTGTAGTTAGGTATGTAGATACTTTTTCGTTGTTCAACCTTAAACAATGAAATTATAGCAAAACTTTTAGGTCTAAACCACTATGCAGAACGTTTAGACGGTTTCCCCTTATAAAAGAAAGTACATTACTAATTACAACATGGTACATACTTATAAAGAAATTAACAATTTTTTTTTAGGATTTAAATCTATTTTTATTTGAAGCCATATTTTTTTGTAGTAGTAATAATATTAATATAGTAGTAATAGTATTTGAATTGCAATATTTAAAAATTTTAATTAAAAATAATAATGATAATAACATAAATGTATTAGTTGAATAGATATATATTTCGTAGATTGCAAATGAGACAAAATCTCTGGAGCATTTTAATAATTAAAAAATAGAGTAAAAAAAACGTTAAAAATTTGTAAATTATAGAAAGCAAGACAATAGGAAGTAAATTACAAAAGAAGAGACTTTTTACCCTGTACTTAGAAACTCAAAAGGAGATACTAGAATACCAGGGATAAATGAACGTATGTTTGTTGCTAATAATGTAAAATTAAGAAAATTTGTTGTTTAATAGTTAATGTTAAAAAAAATAAGCTGGGAATAGGTAAAGAAAACTATTTTTATAACGTTTACTGTTAATGTTTTAAATGATTACGTTTCTTTTTAAAGATTTAATTAATATTTATATATTTTAATGTAATTGAATTCATTTTAGTTGATTACTTAAGTTTCAAATTACTTTCTTTTTTGCAGAGAAAATCTTAAAGCTATTTATAGTATTTTTTGAAATATTTTTATGTTATCAGGAGCAAAATATATTTAAAAATAAAAAAATAAAATATAGAATAATAGTAATAATAAGGATATAATATTTAATAATTCAATTGGCATCGCGTGTACTTAGAGGCACGAATTCTCACACCGCAGCTCTCACCTGCCTTCGAGCCCATAAATACACCAACAAGTTAAAGATTTCAAACATAAGGATCATTTCTTTTTCATGGTTAAATATTTATGTATAACTACCATTTACATGAATGAGTAGTAGGGGTTTTTGCTTTCTTTGCAAACTTATATAAAACATCAGGGTGATTTTATTTTTTGTAGCTGACACAAATCGTTTGTTTTGGGTTAAAAAAATATATATATATATTGTGTGACATTAATAGTTAAACAGCTAGCTGTGACAGTGACTGTGTATGTGTTACAGTTTTATTTGTATTGCTAAATTTAATAGCCTTCTTCTTCCATGGAGAAATCTGAAGTTTCACCCGCATATAAAGAACTAAAAGTAAACGTAATATTTAATACAATTCGAAATTTCGAAAATAAAAAGTTTCTTTCTACTTACTTTACAGCACGACATGTAAAGAAAACAATACGTTTCAATTTCTTATTGTAGAAGAAATAATTGAATGACCACAAGCAGCCGGGTTCACCAAAAGGATCCGAACTTAAATCAGGATTATAACTATAAATGTCACATTCCTGCAAATTGATTTCATCATCAATGGCCGACCATAAGGGTTGACGTAATCCTTGATATTGGTCACCAGCTAAAGCCGATAAATTTGAATGAACCGAATTCATAACCCATTGTAGTGATGGTTCCTTGCTAAATTCATGACTCTGAAAAGAAAGAAATATAGAAATTCAATAAAAAAAAGAATAACTTCGAATTTTTGAACATATCAAAAAAGATTAAATTCTGAAACTTAAACAAAAATACTTTTGAAATTGATGAAAATTTCTAATATTTTCTCAAATTTTTTAAGTTCGAAATTCGAAAATGCAGGTAATCGACCTCAAATAAAGTTAAAATTATGATTTTATGAATCCTAAAGATCAGGAGATCATTTTAGCAGTTTAAAACAATTTTCGAACATAACTTCGAATTTTCAAACTTATCAAAAAAGATTAAATTCTGAAACTTAAAAATACTTTTGAAATTCATGAAAATTTCTAATTTTTTCTCAAATTTTGTAAGTTCGAAAATTCAAGAAATTGATCTCAAATAAAGTTAAAATTATAATTTTATGAATCCTCAAGATTAGGAGATTATTTTAGCAGTTTTAAAAATTTTTCGAACTTTTTTCGAAATTATCAAAAAAATTCGAATTTTCGAACTTATCAAAAATATTATGTTTTTCGAAACTATAACGAAAATACTTTTGAAATTCATGAAAATTTTTAATTTTTTCTCAAATTTTTTAAGTTCGAAATTCGAAAATGCAGGAAATTGACCTCAAATAAAGTTAAAATTATAATTTTATGAATCCCCAAGATTAGGAGATCATTTTAGCAGTTTTCAAATTTTTTCGAACATAACTTCGAATTTTCGAACTTATCAAAAAAATATTAATTTCTAAAACTTAAACGAAAATACTTTTGAAATTCAAGAAAAATTTCAATTTTTTCTTAAATTTTATAAGTTCGAAATTCGAAAATGCAAGAAATTGACCTCAAATAAAGTTAAAATTATAATTTTATGAATTGTCAAGATTAGGAGATTATTTTAACAGTTTTACAAATTTTTCGAACATAACTTCGAATTTTCGAACTTTTCTGAAACTTAAACGAAAATACTTTTGAAATTCAAGAAAAATTTAATTTTTTTTCTCAAATTTTATATGTTTGAAATTCGAAAATGCCGGAAATTGACCTCAAATTAAGTTAAAATTATAATTTTATGAATCCATAAGATTAGGAGATCATTTTAGTAGTTTTAAAATTTTTTCGAACATAACTTCGAATTTTCGAAATTACCAAAAAAATTATAATTTCAGAAACTTCAACGAAAGTATATTTAAAATTTACGAAAGATTTTAATTTTTTCTTAAATTTGTAAGTTCGAAATTCGAAATTGCAGGAAATTGATCTCAAATAAAGTTAAAATTATAATTTTATGATGGAAGATTACTTTAGCAGTTTTAAAATTTGTTCTAACATAACTTCGAATTTTCGAACTTATAAAAAAACGTACTTTCAGTAACTACAATGAAAATAGATGCAAATTCATACAGTTTTAAATTTTTTTGCAATTAGTGCGTGGACAAGACAACAGATACCCCGCAGAGAAATGACGGAATGATTGTAAATGTAAGTCTTTCACGTAAAACTCTTTGACTTTTGTATTTAATTCAAATTTACATGGTCTGACTGACATGAATATGAATGTTTTATAAATAAAATCAAGGAGATAAATAATTTGTTTTTTTTTTTAATTTTCTTATAATAAATACCTGTGTACATAATATGTACTACATATAAGCTATATCTCATAAATGGGTTAATTTGTTTATAAATAAGAAGACTACAACCACTTATCTATGTACACATAAACATAGCCACCCAAATACTTTGTTGTTTTTGTTATAGATTAAAAACAAAAACAATTCTACGAAACAAACATATTAACATATAACAAATACACGTATTCTTGTTGCTTGTTATGACTTTGAAATGAATATATAAAGTGAAACAAAAACAACGATTTTTTTGGCAAAGCAAAACAAGAAATAGCTAAGTATTTGTTTTGAAAAAATTATCGCATTACGCAAATTGTTTATTTTTCTAATATTTTGTTTTCTATTTTAAATAATATTCCTGTTATGCAATAATTGTTAAAATATATTTTTTTAAGTTTATGTATATACTGCTTTTGTTTAACAATTTATTTGTGCTTTTGTTAAAAATAACTCTTTGCGTAATGAAAATTATTAAAGAATTGTAACTTTAGTGACTAAAGTTAAGTTGTAAGTAGTGCAGTCAGACATGGAAAATTTAAATTTTAATTAGTCCTAATTTATAACAAAAATAGTACTATAGTATAGACTAGACCATAGACCACACCGTAGATTAGACCATAGGCTGTAAACTAGACTATAAACTGGACTGTATACTATATAGTACACTATAGACTAGGCTATTGACTTGACTATAGATTAGATTATATACTAGACTATGGACTAGACTATAGACTAGACTATAGACTAGACTATAGACTAAACTATAGACTAGACTATAGACTAGACGATAGACTAGACTATAGACTAGACGATAGACTAGACTATAGACTGCACTATAGACTAGACTAAAGACTAGACTATAGACTAGACTATAGACTAGACTATAGACTAGACTATAGACTAGACTATAGACTAGACTATAGACTAGACTATAGACTAGACTATAGACTAGACTATAGACTAGACTATAGACTAGACTATAGACTAGACTATAGACTAGACTATAGACTAGACTATAGACTAGACTATAGACTAGACTATAGACTAGACTATAGACTAGACTATAGACTAGACTATAGACTAGACTATAGACTAGACTATAGACTAGACTATAGACTAGACTATAGACTAGACTATAGACTAGACTATAGACTAGACTATAGACTAGACTATAGACTAGACTATAGACTAGACTATAGACTAGACTATAGACTAGACTATAGACTAGACTATAGACTAGACTATAGACTAGACTATAGACTAGACTATAGACTAGACTATAGACTAGACTATAGACTAGACTATAGAATAGACTATAGACTAGACTATATGCTAGACTATAAACTATTGACTAGACTATAGACTAGATTATAGACTACACTGTAGACTAGATTATAGGATAGACTTCAGACTGTAGTATAGCCTAGACTATAGACTAGGCTATAGCCTAGACTATGAACTAGAATGAGAGATATACTACTCTACTCACTATACGAACACAATATACCAAATCTTGTACTAGACTATAGGCTAAACTATAAACTAGACTATATTCTAGGCTATAAACACAACTTTATAAACAAGCCAACGAACTAGACAATAGAATAGATTGAATGACACTGTACTCTGAACTATAGGCTAAACTATAAACAAGACTGTAGACAAGAGTTTAGACAAAATTATCCTAGTCTATAGACTAGACTAAAGAGTAGACTATAGACTAGACAACAGACAAAACTGCAGACAAGACTAGAATAAAGATTAGATTATAGACTATACTATATATTATACTATATACTGCAGTATAGATTAGACTATAGTCTGGACTACAAAAATATCATTGGGGTATTTTTCAATATCAAAAAGTATTGAAAAACATACTAAAGTACTAAAGTTTCCATGCCTGATAGAAATAGTGTTTGCTATAAAGTTCAATTACCTTTAAGTTTATTGAGGCGAAACAAAACAAGAAAAAAACCTTAGCGCCTATCAAAATAAAAAACTTACTTTCTATAAATAAAACCAATAAACAGTGGCTAGTAGAATAAGTTACAAAAATTATAATAATTTATTATTACAGCAACATGTTTTCAAACTGAATTTAGTTGTAAATACTATGACAAAAAAGTATCAATAATTTTATATGTAGTTTTTTAAAAGTTATTAATAAAACGAAAAAGCTTTTAAATAATAATGCGCCAAAATTAAGAAAATTTATAAAAAAAGCTAATTTTACACAACTTTCGCTCCTTTTTTACTACAAATTATTTTACGTTAAACTATATTCAAAATTTGTTTAGCGATTATCATTTTCTTTAGAAATAAACACAACTGTACAATAAAACTTTAATAATTGATAACAAAACGAGTCATCGTTCTATAAAGGTGGGAAAAAAAGGAAATATAATAATTTTAATAAAATTGTTTAAATGCTGGGGCTCTATTCATACATAGTGAGCAAAATACGTGATTTAATTTAAAAATAAAAACTATACATATAAAAAAGTAACCAAAAATCAAAACATCAAATTACTGAATGTTATTTATTTGACCTACAATGTATATATAACTTTTTATTCTATATATATTTTTAATATATCAAAATAAAATTCTATTTAATTATTTAGCTAAATTTTGATACCTAAACATATAATAATATAATGCATTCATTATAAGGAACAAGTTCTTTGTTTAGCTAAATGGGTACTTATTATTTAAAATTGACAATGAATATAAAATTTAACTTCTATCAAGAGCGATTGTATGGCATATTAAAAATATACATTTAGGGACAGCTAAATAGCGAAAATTTCTCACTTTTAACCAAATATACTAAATATTTACCATTTTTTAGAGAAAAGTTTTAAAATTTTCATTCTTTTATACAACATTTTTGAAAAATTCTGCCTTTTTATAGAAAATGTTCAATAAATTCCATCTTTTTAGTTGATAGATTTTAAAAAATTATTTCAATATAAAAAATTTTTGATAAAAATAAAATTTAAACATGAAAACAAATAGGCCAAATAGGTTTGTTTTATTAAGCTTGTTTTGTTTGCTAATTAGTTGCCCATCAGTGTATGATATGGATTATTCTCAGTAATCCTAATGGAAAAATACTTAAATTATACATTATTTTCAAAAAAGCAATACAAAGTCATGAACTGTAACATATTTCATTATCTAATAAGCGAAAATAAAAAAATACAATTCACACATTTCTGTCTAAATGTCTTTGCACCCCCTTTACCTCCTCTTAGAAAAACCTGAAATTAAACGAAATGAAAAAAAAAATATCAATAAACTTACCTTAGCATCCGAAAAATCATAATCGGGCTCAAATGATGCATTCAAAGTAGCAATCAAATAGAATAAAGTCTTGCGCGATATAGTGTCACACAAAATGACACCCTCATCCCCCGACTGGCTATTGTTGCGATGGAAATTCGGCGACATATCAACCAATGTTTGGGGTGGCGATAGGGCCTGCAAATCATGCGGTCCATAGCCATGAGTCTCAGCCGTAAAACGCTTGTACAAAGCTTTATCAGCGGCTACCATTTTGCAAGAGTACGACTCTATGCGTCCAAAAATGGTGCTACTGCCCGAACCAATGGACAAGGCATTATTAATGGCTTCAAAGCGAGAACTTTCCAAAAGTTTCATATTGCTAATTGTTATTTTCTTTTTTAAAGTTCTGGAAGTCTATAAGCTTTTTGTCTACCAAATGAAAGGAAATTACGTTTCAGGTAAAATCCTTTAAAAACGATCAAAGTTACTTCAGAAGTTTCTTACTTTTTTTGATCGTTATGGCGCCACAAAGTACTAGAGAGAAAATCTAGTCAAATGGGGTACTTTTTGTTCGTTTAATAATTTGTTCTGGTAATTTTAAAGATATATATATTTGTTTGTTTTTATTTGTGTTGAAATCCTTGTTTTTAACGATGCATATAACTTAACAATCTAAGTTAAGAGGACAGTACGACCTTGAACCTTGGAAAAAGGTTAAATTTGTTGTTATCGATCAATTTAAAAGATTAAAAGGTCGCTGTCACTACTTAGGCTTGGACTCTTATAAACCACGGTTGCTGGCAAATGATTCTAAGGGCAGCGCTTTGTATATTACAGTTGTTCATTGCCGTTATCGATGATGAGTAGGTCGTCAATTGGCAATTGAAGTTTCTGAACATGGTCGAGGGATGGACGAGGATTCTTTTCTTAACTGCTGCTCTTTTGTCGTTTATTCTATAAATGTTGTTCGATTTTGGTTGCTGTTGCTGTTGTTGTTGTTTGTGGTGTTGCTTAGTAAACATTACACTAGTCACAAAAGAGGAATCTACCAAAATGTTTGATTTCTCTAGCCGCTCTACAGAATTCTAATTAGTTATTTTTACGATATTTTTTATAAATGGTTTTTGTTTGATTGAATCACAACAAAATCCTGTTTTGTGTATGTTTTATACTTTTCAAAATGGCGTCTTGGTATGGTTTTTTATTTTTCTTTCTGGTTTGTTAGGTTTTTGTATTTTTGTTACTCGGTGCGTTTGCCCTTGATTTCACTTAATACACACACTATTTTTGTTTATTATAATTAACTTTATTTTAAAGTTTTCTTTGTTTCTGTGTTTTCGTTATTAAATAATCGAAAACACTTTTTTATACACTTTTTTTCTTAAACACTTTGTGTTTTATAAATGTTCTACAAAATCCATATCATTCATATTTGCAAATAATCGTAATAAAGACATTCTCGTAGTTTTATAAAATCACCTATTATATAAAATTTTTCAGTTTATAAAAAAAGAAACTTAGTATTTTCTTTCTTCTCTACCGCCCTCGTTAAATATCTTGAGCTTTTTTTTTTCTTTATATATTTCTTTCTTTTATTTCCCTTGCTATTTATAGTTGTAGTTATTTTTTTCAATTGTTGCGAGATATATTTTCCTCTTGCTTGAACTTTGATATTTGTTAAAAATTTTTAGCGGAACGAAAAACTAGATGTCGAAATTTATTGATTGTAGAAATTTTCTATCGCAATCGTTACTTTAAACAACTACTTGATAGTGGTGTGAGTCATATAATAGCGGGAAATAATTACTTTTTTATTAGGTGAGTAACCATCAGAGTTGCAAAAGTGACAGTAGCAGTAACAGTGTTGTATTTCAATACTTTTTTTGTCCGTTAAAAACAATATTGGAAAAAAGATTAACAGTCTTATGCAAAAAAAAACCTTATTATGACCTTAAAGTGTACATTAGTTAACAACGACTTTTAGCTTAATAATCCATTATTAAAAAAGTATATGCAA
>NC_060950.1:59752944-59831106 GCF_022045245.1 Lucilia cuprina | reverse complement strand
ACTATAGACTAGACTATAGACTAGACTATAGACTAGACTATAGACTAGACTATAGACCAGACTATAGACTAGACTATAGACTAGACTATAGACTAGACTATAGACTATGCTCTACAATCGTCTGAATTCGCCGGTACGATTTCTTATAGTTGTGCCCAAAATCATGTGTGTCAACTTATAATCGTACTAACCTATGTTGCTCCAGGTATTCTCCAGTAAATCTTTGTGGTTCTAGCCACTTTTTAGTTAGTCCATTTGCCATTATAAGATTCATTACTTGTTGTGGCGTAAGGTTTTGCGTTTGTCACATTAAGTACGACAAGTTCCCTCCCCAAAAGTGGTGGGAATTTGACATTTTAAAAACAAAATTATATTGGACAATTTGTTATGAATTTAGAAAAGAGAAACTCTATTCGCGAAAAGGAAATTTGGTGTATGTTGCACTTTGGATTCCTTTAAGAAAGTATCTTTGATAGCCTCCCTTCGGCCAGTTGCAGGGGTTTTAAATTCTGGGATATTTCGAATACAGACTTCGTCGAATACAGGTCATAACGTCATTGGACACTATGACTCAACTAAGGGTGTCATAACGTTCATGGACCTTATTTCACTGGACATTATTACTCGCCATCCCCGAGAGAGTGAAAGCTCTTTTTTAATCCAATACATTTTTAGATTTTACTTTTACACCTGATATCTTAATAGATATTTGACTTTTTTAGTTTATTTGCTTGTTTAAATAATCATTAAGTGTAAATAAATTAATATAAAATTTTCTTCTTCTTCTTCCAGTCTATCAGTCGACAAAGCAAGGGTCGTACCGGATGGCCACAAGATGTCTGGGCTTCCGAATTAGTTCCCGAACAAGAGTAGAAATTTTTGTAAATTATTTTAGTATTAATTTAGAAATTAAAAAAAAGAAACTATGGATTCCTTAATTTATTATTCCTTCAAACAAACAAAAATTTAGTCTTAACGTAACGTAAGTAATAAAACAAACAAACCGTTAAATGTTAATGTCTATTATTTATAAATCCTTTGTTAATTGATCCATAAAAACCCCAACTACTAGTAAGTATAAACAATCGATCTTTTCTTTTGCTTTTTTCTTGTTTCAACTACAATAAACAATTATAACAAGTTAACAAATCACTCTATTTTTCACAGGAAATTTAAAATGTAAACAAATTGTTTGGTGGCATACAATAGAACACGAAGTCATAATAATAATGTTCCTAGAAGGAATAACAAAAAAGTTAAAGTGAAAAAAAGATACAAAACTATTTCCGCTATTGAAAAAGGAAACATGAAATGTGAAAGAAACTTGACTTTTTAAATTTTCGATAAATTCTCTTTTTAGGGAAACTTTTTGATAAATTATGTTTTTGATAATATATGTTCGATAAATTATCTTTTTAGGGAAAATGTTCGATAAATTTTCTTTTTAAAGAAAATTTTTGATAGAATATCTTTTTATAGAAAATTTTCGATAAATTCTCTTTTTATAGAAAATTTTCGATAAATTCCCTTTTTTAATTGAGAATTTTCGACAATTTTTTTATAGAACTTTCGATAAATTTTCTTTTTATAGAAAATTTTTGATAAGAAAATTTTCTTTTTGTAGAAAATTTTCGATAAATTTACTTTTTATAGAAAATTTACGACAAATTCTCGTTTTATAGAAAATTTACGATAAATTACGATAATTTTTCTTTTTATAGAAAATTTTCGATAAATTGTCTTTTTATAGAAAATTTACGATAAATTTTCTTTTTATAGAAAATTTACGATAAATTTTCTTTTTATAGAAAATTTACGATAAATTTTCTTTTTATAGAAAATTTACGATAAATTTTCTTTTTATATAAAATTTACGATAAATTTTCTTTTTATAGAAAATTTACGATACATTTTCTTTTTATAGAAAATTTACGATAAATTTTCTTTTTATAGAAAATTTACGATAAATTTTCTTTTTATAGAAAATTTATAGAAATTTTTCGATAAATTTTCTTTTTATAGAAATTTATCGATAAATGTTCTTTTAATAGAAATTTATCGATAAATGTTCTTTTTATAGAAATTTATCGATAAATTTTCTTTTTATAGAACATTTACTATAAATTTTCTTTTTATAGAACATTTTCGATAAATTTTCTTCTATGTCGAACATTTTTGATAAATTTTCTTCTATGTAGAACATTTTCGATAAATTTTCTTCTTTGTAGAACATTTTCGATAAATATTCTTTTTTGTAGAACATTTTCGATAAATTTTCTTCTTTCATGATAAAGAGTTCCTTTCTTTCATGATAAGGAGCGCACAACAGACCTGATAGTGGCCTAGGTATATTTCTTCAGGATATGATGTAGTATACATCCACCTATCAACCTAACCTAACATAAGCTATAGAAGAATTTTGAAAAATTCTCTTTTTATAGGAAAATTTCGATAAATTCTCATTTTATCAAGAATGAAAGGTCCTTTCAGTTGATTTATTAATGTTTACCTTGATGTTTATTGTAACGAAATTTATTGTAGCAAATTTATAAATAAAATTAAAAAATAATATTATTATGTAAAGGTGTAATATTTTTGTTGTAAATAATGTAAACAAAATCCATAGATTTTCCATTGTTTTTATTTTCTACTCAAGCAAGTATGTACTTTTAATAGAATTTTCTTAATCATTTAATAAAGGGAAAGAACAATAATAAATATACGATTCGATCTTTAATGTTTAAAAATACTTAAATTTTGTTTATATTTGCAGTCAATATCAACAACAGTACTATTGTTGTATTCCAATCAAAGATTGATATAAATTCTTACATTACGATCGATCGTGTACAATAGATTTTCACTTGTTTCAATTGTGTTGCTTTTTCAAGTGCTTCCTTTCATACACGTGTACGAGCGGGTGAAGAATTCTTTAGTTTCAAAAAAAAGTATTTTATATACAAATGGTAAGTTAGTAGTTTAAGCATTTAACCTTTTGATTTTTAGGTGACTATTTGTCTTTTGCGAGAAGAACAAAAGAATTTATTTTTCATTTTTAAGTAAACAAAATTCTTAATTCTATTCTTTTTTGTTGTATAAAAAGAACACAAAAATTGTTGTATTGAAATCGTTTAGTGCGCGTAGTATTTGTTGTTATTTAAATTTTATTTACTTAAAATACACAATTAAATTGGAGGAAGTTTATTATTGTAAATTATTAGGAAACTCGAGGTTAAATTTTTTTGTTTAGAAATCTCTTTTTACACCCTCGCATTTTTGAATTTGTAAGTTAAAAAAAAACGGATATGATTTTAAAGAGGTGTGAGTAATCAACTGATCGTTGAAAAGTAATTAAAAGAGAACTGCTTCCTTGTTGCGACACTAATGTGACACAAACTATGTAAATATTTATGAAAATTAAACCATATTTTTCTGAATGATTCCAACAAAAGTTGAAACAAATCTTACTGATGTTTGAAATTTGTCAAAATATTAGAAAACTTGTCGTACAACTGTAGATCCTTAAAAGACTATCGAAAAGTAGACTTTTTGTTTCAACTTTTTGTCACCAATAAACCAAACAACGATATAAGTGCGAAAACCGCATAGAATGTAGAGAAATTCTTTAATATTATATGAAATATTCACATAGTTCAGATATAGAAATTTACGCCGAAGAAGAAGAATATGAGAATGTATTCGATTCTTTCTATTCAAACAATATTTTTAGAGAGCGCAGTGACAGCGAACAGGAGTCTTTAAGTGATCAAATAGCATAGCATACCTAGACATAGTATACTCAATTTATTAAAAGACTGCAGAGCAAATAAATTTGCCTTCGATTACATGCAAGTAACAAGATTACATGAAAGTTTGTTTCCAGGTCTAAGGATAGTACAACAGAATTAATTGGGCCGTTAAAAAAAACTCAATACAAATTTATTTTTTTGGACATTTTATAAAGTTTAGTTTGTCCGTGAAAATTATTAATTATTATTAGTGTAGTCTAATCTATAGTCTAGTCTATAGCCCAGTCTATAGTCTAGTCTATAGTCTAGTCTATAGTCTAGTCTATAGTCTAGTCTATAGTCTAGTCTATAGTCTAGTCTATAGTCTAGTCTATAGTCTAGTCTATAGTCTAGTCTATAGTCTAGTCTATAGTCTAGTCTATAGTCTAGTCTATAGTCTAGTCTATAGTCTAGTCTATAGTCTAGTCTAAAGTCTAGTCTATAGTCTAGTCTATAGTCTAGTCTATAGTTTAGTCTAGTCTATAGACTAGTCTTAAGTTGTAGTCTATAGTATAGTCTATAGTCTGGTATATAGTCTAGTTTATTGTCTAGCCTAGAGTTTAGTCTTTAGTCTAGTTTATAGTCTGGTGTATAGTCTAGTCCATAGTCTAGTCTATGGTCTAGTCTATAGTCTAGTTTAGAGTCTAGTCTAGTCCATAGTCTAGTCTATTGTTTTGTCTATAGTCTAGTATATTGTCTTGTCTATAGTCTAAATTCAGTCATAGTTTAGTCTATGGTCTAGTCTATGGGCTAGTCTATAGTTTAGTCTGTAAATTTAAATTTTCCATGCCTGGTTTAAATAATTTGAAAATTTTAAAATTTATTGTCCAATTCACAATCGGTGTTGTAAGGTTGTATCGTAGTATGTCGTTAATTTTTAATTATTAGATTGTTTTTGTTTCAAAAAATTTTATTTAAAAAATTTTTATGACTTACAATGGTACAACGATACGACATCGATTGTGAATTGAACATATATGTTTAAGCTTGATCGAATGGAATTAATGATTTTTTTTTTTAAAAACTATTTATGTTCAAGTGATCTACACTTTATTGATATTCGTTTTATTTATTTGAAAAAAAATATTAAAAAGGGGTGTATTAAAAAAAAACAAACAAAAACGAGATAAGCTTTTAATTCTTCAAAAACATTTAAGTAAAAAAGAATAAATGAAAATTCTTCAATTGGCCATGTGGTTTACCAACAGAATACAACGTACTGTAGGATTTATGATATAATTTTATCAGTAAATGCTTTTTACTCTGAACATTAAATTAACTCAATTACAAGATGTTCTTTTTTCAGTTACAATTTTTATTGTTTGTTTTTTGGAAACACTTGCTGAATTTAATAAGAATTAATGCACTTGATGCTATTTGCCAACAACAAAATTATTATTGAAAAAGTCAAACCACCCTCCTCTCTCACTTGTCATAACAATAATGTAATAGAGTTATTAAAAACAATTCACACCAGTAATATCAACCCACTTAACTTTTAGAAGTTATTATACATTTTACATCTATTGTTTCTCTAATAACACCACCAACCATAATACTAAATGTTTTTTGGGATTTTTACATACTTATCTACTTAGAAAACTAACAACCAATTCCTTTTTAAGTGCCTGCGGTATTACGCATGCCACATTTATTTGTCGATGTCTGTCTGATTATAACCATAACCGAAAACAAAAAAATCCATATAAATAAAAATATAATTTACTTAAGTGTCGTTTAATGAGGCATCTCTTTCGCTTGTTTTCATTTTATAAAATTGTGTCTGTTTTCTGTCAAAATTATGTGGGATACTTTTCGCTTATTCGCAAATATGAAAAACATTAATCCTTCATTTACAGTTTGTTGTGTGTGGGGTCTATAATTTATTTTGTATATTTATACAACTTTTGCAATGTATATAATTTATATTATCTTCTGGCTACACTTACCTTTGTTTCATTTCTGACATATGCTCTTTTTTCGTGAGAATTTTTACGATGCAAAGGTTTTAAGTCCGCACGAAAACCATTTTTGGGATCTTGATCACCGTCCAAAACTTCGACTAGATATTTTATATATAATATGGCTAATTTAAGGGTTTTTATCTGTAAATGAAGAAATCAATTTGTTAAATATGAAACACAAAATCGGACATGGGTAACTCATGTCCGATTAATTTTATTTTAAGTAAAATATATCGTAGTGGCATCAACCAAAAAAATTTTTAAATTATTATATTAAAAATCCCAATTATAAAGTATTCGAAAACGACTTTTTATATAGCATGGAAAATTCGGTATTTTAGTATTTAGTACAGTCTATAGTCTAGTCCATAGTCTTGTGTATAGGCTAGTCTGAAGTCTAGTCTAAAGGCTTGTATATATTCTAGTCTATAGTCTAGTTTATAGTCTAGTCCATAGTCTAGTCTGTAGTCTAGTCTATAGTCTAGTCTATAGTCTAGTCTATAGTCTAGTCTATAGTCTAGTCTATAGTCTAGTCTATAGTCTAGTCTATAGTCTAGTCTATAGTCTAGTCTATAGTCTAGTCTATAGTCTAGTCTATAGTCTAGTCTATAGTCTAGTCTATAGTCTAGTCTATAGTCTAGTCTATAGTCTAGTCTATAGTCTAGGCTATAGCCTAGTCTATAGTGTTGTCTAGCTTACAGTCTAGTTTATGTTCTTGTCTATAATCTAATCTAGTCTATAGTCTTTCCTTTTGTTTAGTCTATATCCTAGTCTATAGTCTAATCTATAGTCGATTCAGCGTATGTTAGTGTATGTTAAAATCAGTTATCAGAAGACCCCGTATATACGCGAGATCCAAATCTTCAATAATTCGATCAGACATGAACGCTATTTAAAATCAGGATACAGAATCTCGGACTGAAATAGCTAGTGAATAGATTCCATGACGAAATGGGGGATATTGCGGGTCTTGACTCTCGCATTTTTGTAAAGAAAATTGGTCCCTTTTTCAGGGTTTTATAAATGTACAAAGACTTTCTCTCTCATTTCTTCAATCTCTAGGGCAAAGACTTGAATTATTTTCCATCTTTGTATTTATCTTGAAGTACTTTTGAAGTTTTCTATAATATTAAACCTAGAAACATGAAATAAGTGAAGTGATAAAAGCGCAGCTTCCTGAATTACAACACTATAACGAAATGCGTATCTTGGATTAGGGTTAACATATTTACCGACAGCCCGAAGACAATTTGTGCAATATTAGGTGATAAAGTTAAATCTAAGACCATATTGGATTGGCTTTAACCGACCGACCAACCGTCTTGGTAATTACATCCAAAAACTTATTTTCTGAAAATCGGACAATAATATCTTCATGGATAACTAAAAAAAGTTTTTATTTTTATCAACATTTTCCATGAAAAGGAGCTTACTACAGGCCTAGGCCTCTTTGATGTGGTATAAATACAACCTCCTATTAACCTAAACGATCAAGATACTTATTGGATTGTTCTATTAGAGCCTTACATTGCCTGCAGCAGGATGTCGAGAAACAAGCGACGATTGACTTATAATCTATAACGTAAGAGCGAATTTACCTGCTCTTACGTCTTGGTAAAAAAATCTTATTTTCTTATTTTACCGAAATTTTTCATAAAAAAATTGCGTTACAGGTCTATGCGCAGTTCTTCCGATTTGGAGTAGTATACATAATCATCAATAATACTAACAAGATTCTTATTGAATTGTATTATAAGATCCTCGCATTGCCTACATAAGGATGTCCTATAACCTAGATTATACATTTTCAAAAATAGCTGGGAAATAAGTTTCGGGACGATCTATGGATTGTGGAAAAATTGTAATTTAAGAAGAACCCTTGGAAATTTTTACAGTATCTTCTCTATTTTCCGTAATTTTTGAAATTCGGAAAAAACTTTTCTTACTTTAATCTAAATTACAAATTATACAAAAACTTACCTTTGATAATTTCGTATCCGATGGAACATTTGGAATCTTTTCCCGTAAACAAGAAAAAGCATTATTTATACTCTGGGTACGCCGTCGTTCTTTCTTATTCGCTGTATTGCGTTTCTTTATAACACGAACTGGGGGGACAGAAATAGTAGTTTTTGTTGAAACGTTTGTAAACAAACTTTCATGAAATTGGCTTTCCACATCTTAAAACACAAAAAATTTTCATATAATTTAAGAAAAATGAATAATTATAAAATCCACATTAAATGATCTGCAATATGTAACCCAATTATGTATTTCAGATAAAAGAGATAATTCTCCTTAATTTCTAATAAACATTTTAAGTTTCTCGTTTCTTAATTTGAGACCAAATTACCTTCCAAATCTGAAGATGAAGCAGGACAATAACTTGGTGAGCGATAGTAATTATTTGTATTATTAATGGCTGTTAATGTACAGGTAGTGGTGGTGGTGGTAGTAGTGGGTTGACAGCAATCTTGTGGTTGCTGCTGGTGCTGATGTGGATGAAGTTTTGTATCAGCACAATAGGTGGGTGTATTCCAAGTATCTATGGTTTAAAAAATATAATGATTTTACAGGTTTAAAACACATTTCTTTTTAAAAAGTAAAACACATACGTTCTATTGTATTAATTTCCATTAAACGATAATTATTATTATAAAAAATCTGATCATTTTGATAAAACGGTGAGGGTTCCCGGCATATTTGTTGTGTTTCGTATTTAGACATGATTATTTATTTATTTTAATTTCTATTTTTTATTCTAATTTTATTATTATGTTTTTCACTTGTTTTTTTATTTCAAAACTTTTATATCATTTTTTTAGTTTTTCTTCTTTTTCAAATTCCGTTTAACGCGCGTATATTTAAAATGTCTCAATAATACTGAAATCAAATATTGAAAAACTCTTCATTATATTCCGTAGTTTTTTCATTATTGTTACAATTTCAAATAGTAAGCAAAACATATTTTCCTTTGTTTATGTTTACACACCCCCGTTTTTCAACCAATCAAATTTTACAATATGGTTGTCTTCAATCTGATTGGCTGTCATTTTCTCTATGGCTTATTGTTATACACTAAGAGAAATTATTTGGTAATATTTTTTGTATGAAAATAAAAGAGTTATGAAAACTGTATTAACTAAACTAATATGGAAATCTCTCTCATAGTTCAATTATGATAAATTTATAGCTTTATAAACAAATATGAATGTATAGTCGGGCGTAGCCGACCATGTGATACCCTACACCAGTCATTATGTATGTATGTTAAAATGGGGATTATTTAAAAAAATAAAGCATTTGGTTTGTTTTTTAACTTTATTTCGGAATATTTTTACTTTTTTTTGGCAAAAAAATATATTTTTTACAAGAGGGCTCAAAGGGGAGTAGGGCAAAATATGCCCTATCCTTAAAAATGTTGGTAGGGGGAGTTAAGTCTTCTTCTATGTAGAATTTAAAAGTGTTATTAGTGTTTGTAAGTGAATTTTCACCTTTAAGTCATTTTCTGAAGGGGAGTTTGTATGGGGGATAGGGTCAAATGAATCCCGATCATTAAAAAAAAATCGGTAGTGTCATTTAAAGTTCTATAAAACTAAGTTTTGTCGACTTTTGTTAACAAAATAGATCATATAAATTAATTATAAACCAAAAGGCCCTATTGGAGTGGTACGGTTGTATGGTGGCTAGTCGAAATAATGGACCGATTTTAACCATTTTCAATAGGCTTCGTCCTTGGGCCAAAAGAAGCGTGTGTGCCAAATTTCATCCAATTATCTTGAACTGCGGCCTGTACCTTGCGCACAAGGTTTACATGGACAGCCAGCAAGCCAGACGTAGGGACGGACATAGCTTAATCGCCTCAGAAAATGATACTATTGATGCGATTGGTATACTTTAAGGTGGGTATAGGACGAATATTTTTGTATGTTACAAACATCAGCACAAACGCAATATACCCTCCCCACTAAAGTGGTGTAGGGTATACAGAGTAATTAGATTTTCGCTTGTATTTATATGATGGTGCAGCGCTTTGGACAGAAAGTATGATACTACTTCGGAGTACATGTTGCTTGATTGATAACTAAAGCTTAAAGTCCCTTGGCCTTTCTCTTAAATCATCCGCGGAACATATAACCTTCACGAACATTTCATCATATTGATGTTAGAGCAATTCCCGTGGAATAGATGTGCCACCGATACATCTAATTTGGCGGAGTTATAAACTTATGGTGTCAAATAAATCATCAGTCTTTTTTTAGAATTATTAGGCCTGGTTTCGAACCAACCCACACAATCTGCTTCTAATGAGACCAATTGCTGTTGGGACTTATTCTGTCTGGTTAGACCCATAATCGCTGGTTGATATATGCATATGATAATGGACGTTTTTGTTGATTTTTTTTTTTGCTCAAAAGAATGCTTATATTATTTCCGGCAGTTCTTGACCGATAGAGTTGACTATTTGTGTCTGGCCTACTATCAAATCGATGTTTTGAATTTGACTTGGCACGAAATTGGCAGTATGCCTGGATTCTCTGTTGCCAGCAATGATGAAAATACTACATCTTTATCCACACATTTTGGCTGGGAACTTCTGCAAGATTCTTGAACCAGTTGGGTATCTCTAAACCTTCGCGTGTTAGGACGCCAGTATAAGTTGGAGAATTTTGTTTGCTATTCTGTACATGATCTAAATGATCTGTGAATAGATCTGATCTTAATTGGTGAAATTTCTTTCAGCATGAGATTAATATTCACACCTATTCTGCATTTCGATTAAGTTACGCAACTTTCAAAAATTGGTATTACAACAAAAAACGGAATCGTAAGAAAATGAAGAACAACTCCATTTGCATCACTATTGTAACTTCGTTTTTGTAAGTTGTTATTTCAGTGACGGAACTTCGAATCGAAATGCAAAATAGGTGATTTACTTGAGCAAGTTATGCAAAAGTGTAATCAGCTGATGCGAAAAATAAACATTAAAATGTTTAATTTATTGATTAATATAAATCAAGGAGATTTACAAAATACATATTTTCTGTTTTAAATTTAAGTTTTCATTAATTTTCAAATTACATTTACAATTGTCTTCTTTTTTATAAAACATGCATTGTTTTGATAACAAACAGTGACGTTTTTAAATCCTTCACCTTCGTAAGAAGGGTATAAAAAGTTTGTCATTCCGTTTGTAATTCCTATAATATAATTTTCCGACCCTATAAAGTATTTATATTCTGCATCCTTATAGGTAGATAGGTGAGTCGATTAAGCCATGTCCGTCTGTCTGTTGAAATCAGTTTTTAGAGGACCCCAGATATCGGCGAGATCCGAAACTTCAATAATTCTGTTAGACATGCTTTCGAGAAGATCGCTAATTAAAATAAGCAAAATCGGTCTATAAATAACGGAGATATGAGCAAAAATCCGAGACAACCTCTGAAAATTTCATCAAAAAAGACAAGAACAATACTGTGAATTCCTAGCAGTTCGACGGGACAGTCCCGAACTGACCACTTAACCTACCGCTTGTGGTGGCCCCTAGCCACCTGACTACCCAGGTGACCAACCATTTTAACATGGGCTTGTCCTACGAGGAAGTCAATCGTCACTCTACACCCTACAAAGAGACAGTAAAGAGACGATTGCCTCCGCTCTCGCTTACAAAGGGGACACTAAAGTGACGACTGTCTTTATTCTCGTTTACAAAGAGTTTATTTGTGACGAAATACTAAAAACATACGAATTGGAGTCAGCCAGGTGGTAAGATATAAATAGAACTAAAATTTAAAAATTTCAAGTTTCTACTCTCTAGAATACTATGGGACAATAATGTGACGATTGACCCGAAAGATATAAATTTGAGTAAATCAGATGGTGGCATATAAGTAGAAAGTAATAATCATTTCTCCAAAAGATGTAAAATACCTACTTTCGGAAATACAAAAAAAAAACTACTTTCAAGAGTATAATCTCTAGGTTACTTGAGGACAGTAAAGAGACGACTGTCTCCGCTCCCGCTTACAGAGAGGACACTAAAGTGACGACTGTTTTTATTCTCGATTACAAAGGGGACATTCGTGACGAATGACCCAAAACATCCAGATGGTTAACTATTAGTGGAAATTACTGTCTTTTTCATATGCATTGACTCTTTGTCGAACTGCTGGGTTGGAAAAAGATGCATATGTGCGTGTGTAGATGTATTTGGTTTTATTAAGCATGTCCGTCCGTCTGACTAGCTGTGCATGTAAACCTTGTGCGCAAGGTACAAGCCGCAATTTTCAAGATAATTGGATGAAATTTGGCAAACACGCTTTTTTTGGCCCAAGGACGAAGCCTATTGAAAATGGTTAAAATCGGTGCATTATTTCGACTAGTCCCCATACAACCGTACCCCCCAAATAGGGCCTTTTGGCTGATAATTAATTTAAATAATCTATTATGTTAACAAAAGTCGACAAAACTTAGTTTCATAGAACTTTAAATGCCACTACCGATTTTTGTAATGATCGGAATTTATTTGACCCTATCCCCCATACAAACTCCCCTTCAGAAAATGACTTAAAGGTGAAAATTCACTTACAAACACTAATAACACTTTTAAATTCTACATAGAAGAAGACTTAACTCCCCCTACCAACATTTTTAAGGATAGGTTCATATTTTGCCCTACTCCCCTTTGAGCCCCCTTGTAAAAAATATCTTTTTTTTGCCAAAAAAAAGTACAAATATTCCGAAATAAAGTTAAAAAAACAAACCAAATGCTTTATTTTTTTAAAATAATCCTCATTTTTAACATACATACTGACTGGTGTAGGGTATTATATGGTCGGCTACGCCCGACTATACATTCATACTTGTTTTTCCGTTGTTTTGTATGGCAACACTGCAAAGTTTAATCTTGTACTACAAAAACATGAAAGGTAATTAACATCAGAACCAGGGTTCTATAAATCGAACAATCGACTTTTTGTCGAAAAAAGTCGAAGTCGACTATTTTGTTCCAAAAAAGTCGATAACTTGACTATCGTCTATGAAAAAAGTCGATAACTTGACTATCGTCTATGAAAAAAGTCGAAAAGTCGACAAATCGGAAAGAGTCGAAAAAAGTCGAAAAGTCGAAAAAAGTCGGAGAAAGTCGAAAAAAGTCGAAAAAAAATCGGAAAAAGTCGAAAATAGTCGAAAAGTCGGAAAAAGTCGAAAATAGAAAGAAGTCGAAAAAACACAAAAAATTGCAACAAATAGAAAAGATATAGGTAAATAACATTTTTTCATTAATAATAATAAATAATAATATAATGTTAAATGGCAACATTATAAATTTACGCCACTCTCAACTTTATAAAGTCGAAAAGTCGACTATTTATAAAATATTAAAAGTCGAAAAATCGACTTTTAATTAAATGGAAAAAGTCGAAAAATCGACTTTTAACTAAAAGCAAAAGTCGAAAAGTCGACTTTTCATAAAATGCAAAAAGTCGAAAAGTCGACTTTTCGTTTCAACTATAGAACCATAATCAGAACCAATTTATTTTTAGAGTAACTAATCTGATTATTATTTGGTATTTGATTGCCAACTCAAAAACTCGATCTTAAAATAAATTTTCAATAACAAAGTTTTCGCGCTTTTACCCATTCTTTTGAAAAATTTAATAGAAAAACATAATTACCCGTGCATCATATTTATAAATATAATTTATTTATTTATATAGTTATTTGTTTTGTTTTTTATAATTTTTTTTGGAAAAAAATTAATATGAATTTCATACATATAAATACACCATATTTCTTTTGCGTTTAATATATTCTATTTAATTACAATTAAATCAATAAAATTACTATTCAAACAAACTAAACTGCAAGAAAATATACAAAAACTAAATACAAAAACTCCAAGATCAACAATGAGACTTTGTATAATAGAAAATAAATGTAAAATATTTTTCGTCTGTGATGGTAGTCTTATATTCAACATTGTAATGGCCAAATTTATAAGTGGATTTAATGGTTGCTGTTCCCTAAAGAATAGCAAATCAATTACAACACATAGACCGGCGGGTATGAAAATGCTAAAATTGGCTAATGTTGTGGTGGTTACACTTGAGGAATCGCGCAAAACAAATGTTAAAATGCAAGCGATAAGAGCAGAAACGATTAAGTGGATACGAGCCCTGAGTAAAATATGACGTTTTTGCTGAGAGGGGCCTGATGTTGTTTCGGCATTTAATGAGCTAAATAGATCACCGATAAGCATAGACGGATCATTTTGTAGCAATTGCTGAGGAATAATGTCGGGCTCAACTTCTGGATCGGAAAATTCAACACTATCTAAGAGATTTGGTCCTGTAAGGTAAATAAAGAAAGAAATATGAGAAATATATTTAACTTAAGTGGTCATGTTATTAAGAAAAACAATTATTTTTCTTAATTTTTCACATTTCAACCCGTCCCCTGGTTACATTAATTATGATATCATGCCACTATAAAGCTTACCATTTATGTGTTCATGCCTGTGGTATTCTACATTTGAATCAGCTGTATTTGTGTTAATAGTTGTAGTGTTAATGTTGCTGAAGGTGTCGGTGTTGGTGGTAGTGGCGGTACGTCCATTTAACCTCTCTAGACGATTTTTAGCATTTTCTAAAATTTTCCTTCTACGTGCTTCACGTCTTTGATTCAATTTTTCCTGTGCCTTTAATTCGTCTTCATGCATGTTAAGTGTTTCTTGATTTATAGTTTGTAGCGGCTCCATTTCATTTACAATTGGAGATTAGTTTTTATAAACTTAGTCAATGGCTTTTTTTGTGGTTTTAATCAGCGTAATATTTAGAAGACGTATAAAAATGTAAAACTAGGAAAGAAAAATAATTGATAAAAAAGTTGCATATCAACTCCGAAAAATTTCTAGTTGGAAGTGACAGGGTGATGCATATATTTGTTGATAATTGTCAAATACGTTCGGTAAAAAATTTCATCACATGACAATTAGGGTTCTATAGTTAAAACGAAGAGTCGACTTTTTGCATTTAATGAAAAGTCGACATTTTGCATTTTATGAAAAGTCGACTTTTTGCATTTAGTTAAAAGCAGATTTTTCGACTTTTTTCATTTAATTAAAAGTCGATTTTTCGACTTTTAATATTTTATAAATAGTCTACTTTTCGACTTTTTCCGACTTTTTCGGCTTTTTCCGACTTCTTTCGACTTTTTCCGACTTTTTTCGACTTTTTCCGACTTATTTCGACTTTTTCCGACTTTTCGACTTTTTCCTACTTTTCGACTCTTTCTGACTTTTATTTACAAAGTCTACTTATAAATAGTCGACTTTTCGACTTTTTCCGACTTTTTCGGCTTTTTCCGACTTTTCGACTTTTTCCTACTTTTCGTCTCTTTTCGACTTTCCGACTATTATTTACAAAGTCGACTTTTCGACTTTTTTCATAGACGATAGTCGAGTTATCGACTTTTTGGAACAAAATAGTCGACTTCGACTTTTCGACTTTTTTCGACAAAAAGTCGATTGTTCGATTATTCGAAAGTCGATTTATAGAACCCTAATGACAATATATTTTTGTAGCTATGGTTGTCGCTGTTTTTTTATTGTTCTGAAATAACAAAAAAGAAACATAAACTTACATGGATCAATATATTTTATTCACAACTAAAGCTGTAATTTGCTCATATAAAAACAGTTTATTATAAAACATCTAATTCTGTGTTGATTCTTATACACCCTGTGAAAAAGTGTTTCATTCCATTTCATAACAAACATCCGACTCATCTTGTTTACTTGAAGAGCATTACTCGACAACTTTTTAAACAGAAGAAGAAAAAATTACTGTCTGCAGATTTTTGCCAAACAAAAAAAAAAGCAAACATTTTTAAAGTTTTATAGTCGAGAAAAATAAGAACTACAAAAATAATGACGGTAACTGAAACTCAAGTCAAAGATACCGAAATGGAGGTTGATCCTTCCGATGAAAGTTCAAATGCTGATGGCAAAAAAGATCAAGATGTTGTGCATATTTTAGAAATCCGGGAGCATATAAGAAAAATTGATAAAGCTGTGATTAGCAATGAATATCGGTAGGTTTTTGGGATAACAAATATAAAGAGAAGACGTTAATTTTCTTTCAAAACTTGCAGTTTTATTGCGCGTGTTTTAAGAACACTGCCTAGCACTAGACGTAAACTGAATGGTGTTGTATTGCGTTACTTGGCTACCATTGTTTATCCCACTGGAGCTGATCGTGAGGCCGCTTTAGCTTTTGCTCCTGCCGTACCCGCGGGCACACCCGAGCCTAAGGTACAAAAAGTACGTCCGGCCACTGCGGCTCCCATAATTGAGATTGATGCATATTTCCATTTGTTACTTTTGGTGAAATTAATCGATGATAATGAGTTGAAAAAGGCTTCAGCTTGTTCTGATGCTTTGTTGGCTAAAATCCAGGGTCAAAATCGTCGTAGTTTGGATTTGATTTTGGCTAAATTCTATTTCTATCACTCACGTGTTGCTGAACTCACTAACAATTTGGAAGGTATACGTCCCTTCCTTCATGCTCGTTTGCGTACTGCTACTCTGCGTAATGATTTTGAGGGTCAAGCTGTTCTATTGAATTGTCTATTGCGCAATTATTTACACTATTCTCTCTACGATCAGGCCGATAAATTGGTTAAGAAATCAGTATTTCCCGAATCAGCCAGCAACAATGAATGGGCTCGTTTCTTGTACTACTTGGGTCGCATAAAAGCCGCTAAATTGGAATACAGTGATGCTCATAAGCATTTAGTGCAGGCTTTACGTAAGGCACCTCAAAGTGCTGCTGTTGGTTTCCGTCAAACTGTACAGAAACTTATTATTGTGGTAGAACTGCTGTTGGGTAATATACCCGAGAGACAAGTTTTTCGTCAAGCTGCTTTAAGGAAATCTCTTGCTCCCTATTTCCAGCTAACACAGGCTGTACGTTTGGGTAACCTTAAGAGATTCGGTGAAGTAGTCGAGAACTTTGGTCCCAAATTTCAGCTAGATCACACCTATACGCTTATCATACGTTTGCGTCACAATGTCATCAAGACCGCCATACGTTCGATTGGTCTCTCCTACTCGCGCATCTCACCCTCAGATATTGCCAAACGTTTAATGCTAGACTCGCCGGAAGATGCTGAATTTATAGTAGCTAAAGCTATACGCGATGGAGTTATAGAGGCTACTTTAGATCCTGCCAATAACTATATGCGCAGCAAGGAAAGTACTGATGTCTATAGTACCCGCGAACCACAATTGGCTTTTCATGAACGTATTTCATTCTGTCTTAATTTACACAATCAAAGTGTTAAGGCTATGCGTTATCCACCCAAATCATATGGTAAGGATTTAGAAAGTGCCGAAGAGCGTCGTGAACGTGAACAACAAGATTTAGAATTGGCCAAGGAAATGGCAGAGGATGAAGATGATGGTTTCTAAACTGCTAACATTTAATTCATATGCATAATATTTTTTAATTTTTGCTTGGAAGCTGTGCTTTATAACAAACAACTTCTTCTTCATATATAAAACAAAATATTTAACATTCAGAAAAAGTAATAAATGAAGTTAATTTTTTTTTTAACGTCCTTAAGTTTTTGTTTAATATGAAGGCCAATTGTGGCAACAACATGTTTTACAAAAGATAATATGTGACTAAAATTTAGAAGCTATTAACACTTTCGTTTTATATAGAAATTTTTAAGGCGTTAAATTGCAACTAGATTTGTCTGAATAAAGGTGTGTATTTGATCTTATAAAGAATTTAAATTTCAGTATTTCAAGGGTTTTAGATTAAATTTAATTTTCTCATTGTAAAAATCCAATATTTAAGTAAAAGGATTTTCGTATAGATTTCTAGACTAAAGTAGAAAAGTACCTATACATAGGCTCATGAATGATATAGCACCCCAATATCGTAGCTAAAATTTGTCCTAGACTGACTCAGATTCGATTCTCAATCGGCGAAAGATTGTTAACTCAGCTGTATCAACTGGAAGTTTTTTCCTCAGGAAAGAACATCCAGTTACAGACAACCTGTTACAACAACACCAGGAAGATATGACGAGGTTTGGACTGTAATATCTTCGGCAACTAAATCTTCCTCGCATTAGGAATCTTGTCGCTGTCATCAAGAGACATAGCTCATTTGTTAATCATGCAAGAAAACTTGCTATATCCCCACAATAGATGAAAAGTTCTATGAATTGTCTCAGACAAGATGGCGTAATGAACCAGCTTGTATCAACACTGTTACCACGACAATTGGACCTCCGGAACGACCCGATTCACAATCGGCCAAAGATTGTCAACTCAGCAACAGCTGTATCAACCAGAAATTTATGGCGAGGTTTGGACTGTAATCGCACGTCATATCTTCTGCAACTAAACCGTCATTACATTAGCAAACTTGTCGCTGTCATCACGGGACATAGGTCATTTGGTAACCATGCAAGAAGACTTGGTATACCCTACAACGATTTCTGTAGAAGTTGTCAAGATGAGGGAGAGGAAGAATCTTCTCTGTCAATGCCCTGCGCTAGCATACATTCGATTCGTATATCTAGGAAAGCGACTATTTGTCAGACCTATCAAGACTGGATAATATTCAAGCCTTTATCAGGCACAGTAATTGGTTTTTAAGACCATCAAGCACTTATTAGAAATCAAGGACAAAAGATTCATCTCCTCCTCCACTTCTATTTCAATTCTTCATTACTCTCAGTATTTCATTCTATACTTACTCTACTCCTCTTTAACGACTCAATCCTAAAAATATCTCTTTTCTTTCCTTTTTATCTCTAGTATCTTTCAAGGTATCACAAAAGGACCAACAGGACCCAAGTGTGCGTCTTTGCTGCCTGAATACATCGCCTGATTTAAAGACCTAAGATGATTCATTTGTCTGAAGCTAATATTGAGGCTAAATTAATAGACTTTAATTAAATACAAGATTGCAACAACAATTTGACTATATAAAGGTCGAAAATACGACGAAGTTAAGGCCGGAGATTAAAGCTTAGGTCGAACTTAATAATAAATCCCTTTTTTGCAAATATTTTTTAAACAAGGGGCTATTTAAAGGCCCGGAATCAAAGCTTTAATTTAGTTTCAGTAATTTAAAATTTAAGAACAAATCTGACTTCATGAAAAGTTATCTAATGCAAATCTGGGCAAATTCCACCGGGAAGACTAGAACGAAAAATAAATTCCAAAAATTGAAATTTCTTTTTTATTATTATTTAAATAAGTTCTTAAAATGCAATTACATAATTAATTAATGATGTTTATATTTTATTATGTAGGCGTTTTGATGTATAATATTTTTTTTTTACTTCACATTTCAATTGCTTTCTTGAGCTTCAACAGCTGGTGATGCTTTTGGCAATAGTTTAGGCCCGTACAGCAGGACATATGCACAATGCCAATCACCACCGCCCGAAAGACGTAAAATTTCATCACTTGTTACCGATGTTACGACATCATCATCAAATTTAAACCAAATATCTTCGGTTTGTTTAACCCAGGCCACATAATGGCCCGAAGTGCTAGAACGTCCTTTGTGTGTTAGAACAGCTTGGAGTGTATAGTAACCGGAATTATTACTACCTAAATCATCTTCAAAATAAAACGGTTCATATTCGACTTTTGTTTTGCTATCATCACCGCCATCCTTGGCTTTAACCGCATCGAGTGGTGCTTTCACCTGACTTTCGAGTTTTTTATCTTCTAATTCTTTGAATTTTGCACGCATGGGACATAGTTTATTTTGCAATTCGGGTGTACACAAATCGAAGGCATCGAAATCAATGGGAAACTTTATATCCTTTAAGACTTTAGCATTAATGCCTTCTTTACCCTTATATTGGAAACGTACAAATTGTACGGTTAAATAGGCAGGCAAGCGATTAATTAAATACTGTTGAGGGAGAAAAAAAATGTATAAGTATTAGATTAGCATTCGAATGAATTCTATACTTACCGATCTGGTATAGTTGGCATCTCTTCCTAGTCTTTCTGAACGTTTAACTAAAGTTTCATTTAATTTCGATTTTAAGCCACTATGCATGTATTTCACCTCGGGCGATATAAAACAACTTAACTGTAAAAAGTTTTCTTTGCTAATGCTGGTATCCTCATCGGGTGCCTCACTGCAACTCATTTTAACCTCAAAAGTACCGCCAAAGTATTGTTCAATAAATGAGCTGCGAAATAAAGTAAAAAATAAAAATGTAATTAAAACAAATTAATTAAATTATATTGATTTTTGAGACCAAAAAAGCTTTCTGGTGAAAAAGCTTTTTTTGTATGAAAAAGAAATCAAAGCTTTTAAAAAAAGTTTTAGTGAAAAAGCTTTTTACAGAAGAATAATTTCTGTAAGAGCTTTTTCTGAGGCTTTAATATGAAAGCTTTTTTTGCCGAAAAACTTTTTTTTAATGAAAAAGCTTTCATCCCGAAACATTATGTTCTGTTTTAAATAAAAAGCTCTTTGGTGATGAAAATACCCATTTAAAAAAAAAAAAAAGTTATTAACACAAATCAATAACATACTTGTACTTCTTAACCTGCTGTCCACCCTCCACTTCAGGAACACTAGTTGCTGGCAATTTTTGCTGTAACATTTTCAACAATTCCGACCAACATTCGTTGGCATCCTGCTGGCGATAAGTACCATTTTCACCGGTTTGAGAAAATTGTGGAAAGGCACGATGTAACGTTCCCAATAAAACGAATGGCGTTACGGTAGAACCAGTTTTTTCCATTTGCTTAAATAGAAACTTCATAGCCGAGGTAATGGCCAAAGGCATTGACTCAGCATCGGCACTGCCAACACGGAAATTTTCTAAAGCGTCGCGTAATTCGGGAACGGCACGTAAACACTGTAAAGTAGCATTCATATAACAAGTGTTGCCTAAGTTAGTGAGACCAGCAGGAACTTCCATCTGAAAGAGAAAAAGGAAACAAAACGTTTAAAGTTTTTCAGAAATTATTCATACATTACTTAACAGCAACTTACCGCTGAGGCCATTTCCACATCATTCATATCTTCAATAAACTTCACTGGTTCAGCCGGCTTTTCGGGTACTTGCTCTTTTGTGCCCAGCAACAAAATTGTAGCTCCCTAAAACACCAGCAAAAAAAAAAAAAAAGAAAAAACAAATCAATATCATTCCCCTCAATCCTTCCTTTCCATATTGTTTATCCTTACATCTTTCAATTGCAAATTCCATTCCTCATCCTTTAAAATGCCTCCCTTGCACATAACTTTCTGCCTTTCCGGCTGCACTCCTGTTAAAGCAAACAACTGAGCCTTAAACAGTATGGGTTCCTCATCGGTATTTACTTCAATATCTGGAAACATTTCGCGTCCCCATTTTACTTTCACTGCAAACAAAATTTTTGCATTAATTTTAGGATTAGTTATCTTTGTAATTTTTTACAGCCAAAACTTACCTTTATATTGTGGCATATTTATTATTTACTTATCAAAATTATTTAACTATTATTTATTAATATATTAAAAAAACTCTAGTCTGGTCTTTTGTTGTTGAGAAAATTAAATTTTATGTCTTGTCAATCGGCAAAATTGAAATTTTTAAAAGTCATTTAATTTTGGCATTTGCCATTATAGCTGTTTGTGTGAATTACTCCGAATGGTAGAGGGAACAAATGGATTGGAAATTTTAAACAGGGTGTTACATAAAAATATTAATATTTTTAAGATTTTTGTAATGTAATGTAGTTTTAAACAGGTGCAAGTAATTTCTTTGATTCTCTATCTATCTATCTATCTATCTATCTATCTATCTATCTATCTATCTATCTATCTATCTATCTATCTATCTACCTATCCATATATCTATCTATCTATCTATCTATCTATCTATCTATCTATCTATCTATCTATCTATCTATCTATCTATCTATCTATCTATCTTTCTATACATTCATCAATTAATTAATTCTTTATTTAACAACAATAAACTAATTTAAACCAATAATACATTTAAGTTGTTACTACGTTAAGCTCATACAATACCTTTTCCTTTCACAATGCAACACTGTAAATTATTTGATAAAGAAAACACTTACACAACAACACTGGCTCTTATCAAAAACCAAAAAAAAAAAAAACAAAACACACAATAGTTGATTTGCACTGAAACATTTCTAAATTAGCGTAATAGTTATAGAACCGATGAGCAGATAGCAAGCAAGTCGAAGAAGTTTTCTAATTTAGAATTTCTTTATCTGCGAAAGTTTTGGCAGTAAATTTATAAAAGAAACTAGTATTAAAATCAACTAAATTATATTAAAATGTTGAGATTACCTCGCGCTGCCGGCCCTTTAACCAAACAATTACGGTCTTATGCCGCCTTATCATCAGCACGGCACTCGTCTGCTGGCAGTGATAACCAAGGACAGGATGATAACCATCCCGTAAAGAGATCTTTGAATATTTTAAAGAATGATATGAAAAAAGTAACAAATTTCTTTAAACCAAATGCCAGTAACAAAACAAATGAAGGAGATAGCGCGCGTGCTGAAACCGATGATTTAGATGAGAAACTTAAACGTTTCCAAGGTACTCAGGGTGCCGGAACATCAGATGATCTCTTTCAAACACATTGTGATGTGGTCGTTATAGGTGGAGGCGGTGTTGGCTCTTCCGTGGCCTTTTGGCTAAAAGAAAAAGCTAGAGAGGGTTTAAATGTGGTCGTAGTAGAACGTGATCCTACGGTAAGTCTAAATAAAATAGTTTTATAATTGTTTATCTATATTGTACTGATATCAAGTATTTATTTGTTTTTGTTTTATTCGATTTAGTATGAACGTGCCTCTACCGTGTTATCAGTAGGTGGTTTACGCCAACAATTCTCATTGCCGGAAAATATTCAAATGTCATTGTATGGTGCTGAATTTATAAGAGAATCAAAAGAACGTTTAGGTGATTGTGAATTAAATTTTACACCCCATGGTAAGTGTTTTTTTATTTTTCTATTATTGACAATCTAAACTCAATTAGTTTATTGTTTAGTTTTTGATTGTAATACTTTCTATAGTATTATTTGCCTATTAAAACTATTATTTAATAAATTTATTTTATATCTTTTATTTAGGCTATCTGGTATTGGCTTCAGAGGAGGGAGCCGAGACTTTAATGCGTAATTCTAAGTTACAAAATGAATTGGGTGCTCGTAATGAATTATTAAATGCAACACAACTTAAGAGTAAATTCCCGTGGATAAATACTGAGGGTGTTGTATTGGGTAAGTTTGTTTCAAATATATATACATATAACGGAATTTATGATTTCAATTGTGGACTCAACATTTGATAGCGTTTTTTTGTTTTGATTAGTGTTTTGATAAGCGTATACGTTTGGTTAATTTGATGATTAATTTAAAGATTTTGTTCGTACGAAATTAATCGTTCTAAGATCAAAATTAATATTTAAATTTAGCAAAGATGGATAAGACTGAGAGCAAATACTCTTTTACAGTTTACGACTTCATAAATAAGTATTAGTTGAATATATTTCAGTGCCCGTGTTCTGTAACTTTTGAGTCGAGAAGAAAACGTTGAAATAATGGAGTCTTCCACTTCTTAGTTGCGTGATTCGAATAATTTTTAAACTGAACACATTACAATTTACCAAAATATATTTGAATTACTTGTGTTCACCCTGTTTTAAACAAGACTAGATTAAAATTTTTTCGATTCTTTTTGTCTATTCGAAAGTTACGGAACACAAGCACTGTGCCTGTGTTTAAGTCCCACTTGGTGATAAATTTCTTTATGTTTATTTTAAAAAGTCATTTAAATATTTTTCTTACTTTCAAAATCTTCAAAAAGTGATTCAAATTTTGAAATTTTAAAAATTGTTTGACAAATTTTAAGCATTTCTTTTCAAAATTATATTTTTATGAATTTTCTCGATTTAGAGAATATATGTAAAATTTTATTGAACTTAAAACTAGGGTTCTATAAATCGACTTTCGAACGTTTTGGACTTTGAAGAAAAAGTCGACAACTCGACTATCGTCTGTGAAAAAAGTCAAAAAGTCGACTTTGGAAGTAAAAATCTAAAAAAGTCGATAACTCGACTATCGTCTGTGAAAAAAGTCGACTTTGGAAGTAAAAATCTAAAATAGTCGAAAAAGTCAAAAAGTCGAAAATAGTCAAAAAGTCGAATATAGTCGGAAATAGCTAAATAGTCGAAAAGTCTAAAATAGCCTAAAATAGTCGAAAAAGACAAAAATAGTCAAACAGTCGAAAATAATTGAAAATCGAAAAAAGTCGGAAAAATTCGAAAATTGTCGACAAATCTGAAATAGTCGAAAATAGTCAAAAAGTCGAATATAGTCGAAAAGTCGGAAAAAGTCAAAAATAGTCGGAAATAAGTTAAAATGTCGAAAATAGTCGAGAAAAGTCGAAAATAGTCGAAAAAAGGCGGAAAGTCGACTTTTAACTAACTAAAAAGTGCCGAAAAATCGACTTTGCATAAAATGCAAAAATTTGAAAAATCGACTTTTACCTAAATAAAAAAGTCGACTTTTCGTTTCAGCTATAGAACCCTACTTAAAACTTTGAATTTTCGAATCTGTTCTAAAATGTTTATCTTTTGACAATACTTATTTAAACAAATTTAAAAATTTTTCGAACATAATTCCGAATTTTCGAATATGTCTAATAAAAGCAATATTTTCTTTTCAGGTTGCCATGGATTAGAACGTGAAGGTTGGTTTGACCCCTGGGCCCTATTGATGGGCTTTAAAAAGAAGGCTCAAGAATATGGAGCCCATTTCGTAAACGGTGAAGTTGTGGGTTTTGAATTTAAAGAACAACCCGATGTTATAGTGCGTGGTAATGATACAGGAGATTATCAAGGCCTAGATAAACTGGTGGTGAAAATGCCAAATGGTGAAACACGTACCATTAAATTTGCCGTTTGTGTATTGGCAGCAGGTGCCTTTTCGGGTGAGATAGCACGTAAGGCACGCATAGGTACCGGACGTGGTATGTTAAGTGTACCTTTGCCGGTAGAACCACGCAAGCGTTATGTTTATGTGATAAATTCTCAGGGTAGCAATTGTCCCGGTTTAGCTACACCCCTTACAGTGGATCCAGATGGTACTTACTTCCGTCGCGATGGCTTGGGAGGCAATTACTTGTGTGGCCGTTCACCTACCTTAGAACAAGAACCATCTGTGGATAATTTGGATGTGGATCATGCATTCTTCGAAAATGAAATCTGGCCTAGTTTGGCAAATCGTTGTAAGGCTTTTGAATCGGCTAAAGTGGTAAACAGTTGGGCTGGTTTCTATGAATACAATGTATTCGATGAGAATGGTATTATCGGTGCCCATCCCTATTACAATAATCTATTGATAGCTACTGGTTTTAGTGGACATGGTATACAACAAACTCCAGCAGTTGGTAGAGCCATATCAGAATTGATTATTGATGGTAAATTCCGTACCATTGATTTGTCACGTTTAGGTTTTGATCGCATCATAGTAGATCGTCCCATGTTTGAATCGAATATTGTTTAACATTTAGCTTAAAGGCTAATTATAGTATAATTTAATTAAAAAACTAATATTTTAAGAAGAAAATATTTTTCACTATTGTTGTTGTTACATATTTTGTAAATAATTCAAAAATTATTTTAAAATTTGTGTGTGCTATTTTTTTATGAATAATGTTCAAGTAATAAACATAAAATTTTTTATTTAAAATTAAATTTACAATTTGTAATTTGTATTTAGTTTAATTATTTAAATTGTCCTGGTGGACCAAATAAACCGCCACCTTGTTTGCTAGCCGCACGAGAAGGAGCAAAACCTAACATTTTTTGTATATTTTGTCTAATGGACATGGTGCATAAAATGTACAAAAAGATAAAGGAACAATCCGTAAAGTCATCACCCGACAAATTACGATGACTTAAACCTTGAATCCAGGAAATGGGTGTAAAGGGTAATTGTGCCACAACGCGTCCATCGAAACTGTAAAATTTACAATAATTGTTAATAATAAATATGGAATTAATGGTATAATATATATCTAAAATCTACTTACATGCTATTGAACATACTCAATAGAGCTGTAAAAGCAAAACCAGTTGCAAACATAGATTTCATTTTAACTAAAGATAAATCTCTGTTATTATTCTTCAACTTTTCCTCATCACGTTCGATTTTCTTTTTTTGTGACTTATCCAAAGATTCTCCATGGATTTCTTTTCTACGTTCCACTAAAAATTATAAATATGAAGTTTATTTCGTTAATTATTATATTATAATCTTATCTTTTGTCAGATTTTCAAGTAGTTTTTATTTATTATTACATGTCTAAGACTAAATACATACAATTAAACAATTTCGTATTGTTGATAACAAGATTGTTTATGTCATGATAAAGGGCATGCAAAAATAAAGTGAAAACCATAAGAAAACTTTTTAACAACAAAAAAAATATTAAACCTATATGAGTTCTTTATTCGGCTGTGCTGAATCTTATATACCCTTCAACATGATGTGTTAAATAGAATTGCCAGATCAATCAGGTTGTTGAGTTGAGAACGAAAAAGTACCAAAAAGTCTCCTTTTATATGTTCTCGCCTTATCCAGGCTCTATATTCTTAATTTAATATTTCTTGGTTGAATATTATAGAAAATTCAAAAAGTACCTTTTGTAGAAGGAAAAAGTACTGAAAAGTCGTATTTTATAGGTTATCACTTACTACGTTCAATATTATAGAAAATTCAAAAAGTACCTTTAGAAGAGCGTAAAAGTGCAAAAAAGTCCCCTTTTATTAGTTCCAATTTAATATAGACTACATATCTACATACTTAATTTCTAGTTTCTAGCCAATAACAACATGAGTGCTGCCCTTGCTCTGCTGTTCTCGCTCTATTTTGTTTTTATAAACAAGAACAAAATTTACCGTTTGATTATGTATTTTGTTTTTTGCACACTCTCTCTTCGCATAAATAGAAAATCTACATTTTTGATAACATTTTTAAAGGTTGTCTCCGATTTTTGCTCTATAACTAAATTATATAAGATACGTGTCTTGCAGATGTCTGGGGTCTTCTAGAAATTAATTTCAACAGACGGATATATTTTAATTTACTCCGCTATCTATAACGATCCAGAATATACATACTTTATGGGGTCGTAAAATTATATTATAGAAGAAATTATAAACGGAATGACAAACTTATATATACCCTTCCCACCCCCCGGGGATATGTTTCCATTATGAATTTTCCATCATGGTGTATTGCAATCCCAGGGTAAAGAGGTGCTACTAATACCTCTAGTCTGCCGGGACTATAAACTGGTGATGTCAAAGGTATCCTTGGCTTCGCCTCGGAATGATTTGGCATGAGGTCTAACTAGAGCACCATATAATCTGGCACTACGCAGGACTATGTCCTGGCTGGTCAGTTGATTGAAGTTCCTTCGTGATCCACGTAATGGCTGTGGTTTAATACCCAAAATCGCAGGGAGAGAATGTTGGTTTAAGGATTGATATATCCTATCCAACCTAATGGGTTCTATAAATCTCTCTTCGAAAGGGTTTGTGTACAAAGCAGCATATGCTGGATTCCTAAACCCGATCGGTATCTCTTACCGTTCGTGTAGTGAGACGCCAGTATATGCTGGGGAATTGTCAGGTCAGTATTCACTGGTTGCCTGTCATCCCGTAGATCGATCTTTATGATCATGGAAATGGAACTGATGCTAAAATTGGTGAAAGATTGGGAAAGTCTCCATATATTGGTATGCCATTTTACGCTTCGGGGAAGTTCTTCGGTGCTGTTGCCATCTCAACAGGATATATTGATACATGCTGCGCGACTATTGGAATTAATTGACTTTGGATATTCCTACTTCCTTTGTTACATTCATTGGTTCATAAAAGAGGGATCCTGATCCATTTTGTTGGGTATTTCGGACTTCCAAATATGTATGATGTCAGAGCCATCTCAGTAGTGTGGTTGCGCGGGCTTAAAGAGGTTAAGGAATGCATTGGAATGGGTCATTAGATGATGGAGATTGCATTTTTAATAATGCAATTCTTTCATGACATCATTAAGAGTGGTAACTTCCGCATTGTCGGAAGTTTGATTCCACCTGATGTTGGGACTCGTCACCCCCTTCTACTGACTTTAGACCAGTGATTGCTTTTTTCTTGTCGGGGTACGCGGATTAATTCCGATGCGAGATTAGATAGCTCGAGTACTTGAGTTGAGTTCTTCAAAGAGGAATTCAGGGGACCGTCTCTAGTCTACCCAGTGGATAAAAAAGACCACCGTGAGATAAGGCCGTCAAGGCAGGTGCTCACGTTAATCTTTCGACATTCATACCCTTCACACGTCCACCGGGGGCATGTTACCTTGGTGAAGCCTCCACCTTGGTGTTATTGCAATCCCGGGGAAAAAGGTACAGAATCAACAGAGACAACATCTCGGAAGTTAAAAACGGATATTAGATAGCTTGAGTATATCAGCAATGTGCTTGTACATGGACCGACCCAATCCATGTACAAAAATTGCCACCTGAGTTCTTCATTGAAGCATTCAGGGGCGGTGGTAGACCATTGTGGATGAAAACCCATCTCCCCAGTGGATGAAAAAGACCACCGTGGGATAGCGCATCATGCCCGGTACTCACGTGAAGCACTTCGACATTCATACACTTCTCACGAAGGTGAAGGGCAGAGCTGTCAATGAATCATTCATAACGTCGTTACTTACAAAATTTTAAAAGAATATTAATTGCCTCTTGAATATTAAATGCATTTTGACGTTGAATTAATTCAAAATAAATTAAATTCAAATGAATTGGAAATGAATTGCAATTCATTCGACAAATTTATTCGAATTAGAAACGAATTTCAATTCACGAATTGCAACTAATTTGAAAAATTCATACCATATTCATTTGAATTGATTTAAATTTCATTCAATTTCCATTCTTTCTGAAAGGAATTAATTCAAAATTAAGCCAATTCGTAAATAAATTCGAAAATCAGAATGTAATGATTCATTTACAGGTGAATGATATAAAAATCACTTTTTGTTATAATTTTGTCATTTAGAGGCAATTTTCATTTTAATACCTATTTTATTTAATTTTTCTAATGAAACCTGATTTCCTTTAATATGTTAAACTAGCTGGTCTTTGATAGAATAAACGTGTAAATTAATGTTGAATTATATACCTAGTTGATAAAGAAATATTTGTTTAAGATTTTTTTGTAAATACATTTCTTTTTGCTGAATGATATTCGAGTGTTTACTCGCTTATCAGTTAAACGTAATTTTTTATTCCATATGGTTTATAGTATAATTTGATGGAAATTAGGAAACATCTAGATTGGGATTTCATAAGTTACAGTGGGTGTACTTTAATATTTTTTGTGGTTTTATTGTTTTTAATACCCTAGACCATTATACATTCAACAAGTAAGAGTGATATATTCGGCTGTGCCGAATCTTATATACCCTTTGCCATAGTGTATTTTAAACATATTAGTTTTATAAATTTTTAAATTTTTTCCGACTACATTATTATTACACCAAAAGAAAACCAACAGACATCTAAAGTTTGTGTTTGTGTGCAAAATTTCATTCAATTATCTCAATTATCAAAAATTGAGTAGTGTATGGTATAACAACACAATAAAACCAACGTACATCAGTATACGAACAGAATTCACAAAAAGAAAACAAAAATAAAATACATAACTCAATGAAGCCAACAGCAGTGTACACTTAATAAGGTAGCCTCGTCCGCACAGCTGATCATCAGCTTTTACAATCTTATCTGTCAAAATTCCTGTTTGTTTACATAGAAAAAAAATCGCAAAAGGTGTAAAAATTTTAAAAAGTGAAGAAAATTATGGTTTTAAAGGAGTTTTCTAGGTCAATCGTGATTAAATGTCTTTGTTATCCTTCTCTCTTGATAAAAAAAGAAAATCTTTAGCTCCGGCATACGTTCCAAATCAGTTTCAACTATTTTTAACACGACCAATCACTTTTCACAAAAAACACGTTTAATTCGGAAAATTGGTCTTCCCAATAGATATAGTTATGATTTTCAGACATTCCACGTTTAATTAATATAATATATTAATATTAATAGTTAAAAATTTAAATAATTGCTAAAAACTCATATTTTTATTGTGTTTATTTGTTGTTTTTTCATTCTACACACACAGCTTTTTTGACAGATGGGATTATTCTACAATAACAAATCGCCTGTTGTTTTTGTATTTTTGTATTTGTTGTAGCGACGAGGCTACCTTATTAAGTGTACACTGGCCAACAGCATCCAAAGTTTGGATTCCAAAGAACTAATTCACGCAGGGAACCTTTTAAATTTATGTGTGAGAGAAAGAGATGGTTGATATTTCTTTCTCTTTCTCTCACACACAAAAAGAGAGATGGTTGATATTTCTTTCTCTTACACACAAAAATCGAAAGTTTGCAAAAAAAAGTTCCCAGTGTGAACCAGATCTAACATACAAAACAAAATACACAGCGTAATAAAACCAAATACATCTACACACACACACAATTACATTTTTTTCCAATTCACTGTGTTGTTGTCGCTTATTTATCCAAGCATGAAAAAATGTTCTTTTTAATAAAATTTTTAGAGCATTCGTAATTCAGATCTAGGTGAAGGAAGAACGTCGTGCGTCACTGCCATTATCTCTTAAGGGTAATCATCAGGCTGCCCTTTTTGTTCTGCCTTCGAGAGTTTTACCGCATTGGTTTAGTGTGTGGCGTCGGATAATGATACCGTGTTAATGTTTTTCGAGTTCTACACATTTATCATATGCATTTGGATTTGTAATCCAATTTTTACTTTGATAAATAGTGATGGACCATAAAAAAGTCATTGAATTTTGGTTGAGTCCATAAAACTCATTAGCTAAGTCTAAGCGATCTGTCTTCCTATACAAGGTATAGGTCATTTTAATTGTCCTATAGAATTATTCCATTTAAATCTGCTATTGAATTTGATTTATTGCTAATTATACCCTTCACCTTCGTGAGAAGGGTATATATAAGTTTGTCATTCCGTTTGTAATTTCTATAATATAATTTTCCGACCCTATAAAGTATATATATTCTAGATCCTTATAGATAGCGGAGTCGACTAAGCCATGCCCGTCTGTCTGTCTGTATGTTTGTTCAAATCAGTTTTTAGAGGACCCCAGATAACGGCGAGATCCGAATCTTCAATAATTCTGTTAGACATGCTTTCCGTCGATCGCTATTTAAAATCAGCAAAATCGGTCCATAAATAACGAAGATATGAGCAAAAATCCGAGACAACCTCTTAAAATTTCATCAAAAATTGAGATTTTTTATTCATGCTCAAACAGAAATTGCAAAAAACAAAAACAAAATACATAATTATACGGTAAATTTTGTTATTGTACTCTTGTTTAAAAAAAACAAGGCAGAGCAAGAGTAGCAGAGCGAGAGCAGCACTAGTGTGTTGTTATTGGCTAGAAACATGAAATGAATAATGTGGAGCCTGATTTAAGTGAGAAGCAATAAAAGTGAACTTTTTGATACTTTTTTTGTTTTTAAAAGGTACTTTTGGAATTTTTACTTATATTGAACCTAGAAATATGAAATTAAATATGTAGAGTCTGAATTAGGTGGGAACTAATAAAAGGGAACTTTTTGCTACTTTTTCTTTTTAAAAATGCTACTTTTAGAATATTCTATAAAATTGGACCTAAGAACATGAAATTAAGTATGTAAATTCACACATCAAAGCAGTTTTTTTGGTACTTTTTCGTTTTACAAAAGGTATTTTTTGAATTTTTTGTAATATTGAACCTAGAAATATTAAATTTAGTATGTAGAGTCGGAATTAGGTGAGAACCGGAATAAGTGAATTTTTGGTACTTTTTTTTTGTTTTTAAAAGGTACTTTTTGAATTTTTTCCAATATTGCACCTAGAAATATGAAATTAAGTATGTAGAGTCTGAATTAGGTGAGAACTCATAAAAGGGAACTTTTTGCTACTTTTTCGTTTTTAAAATGCTACTTTTAGAATATTCTATAAAATTGGACCTAAGAACATGAAATTAAGTATGTAAATTCGTAAATTACATGAGAACCCATAAAAGGAAAATTTCTGCACTTTTTCGCATTTCAAAAGGTATTTTTGTGTTTTTTATAATAATGAACTAAGAAACACTAAATTTAATATGTAGAGCCCGGATTAGAAAAAAACACATCAAAGTAGATTTTTTTGGTACTTTTTCGTTCTACAAAAGGTATTTTTTGAATTTTCTATAATATTGAACGTAGAAATATGAAATTTAGTATGTAGAGTCTGAATTAGGTGAGAACCAATAAAAAGCAACTTTTAGGTAATTTTTCTTTTTTCAAAAGGTACTCTTTTGAATTTTCCATAATATTGAATATAGAAACATGAAATTAAACATGTTGAGCCTGAAGTAAGTTATGTTATGGTACTGACTGTTTTTTAAACACACAGTGATGAAGGGTATATAAGATTCGGAAAAGCCGAATATAGAATTCTTACTTGTTTTTTCCTAATTCATTTGAATTGCTTAAAATTTCATTCATTTTTGGTAAAAGGAATTTATTCAAAATCAAGCCAATTCGTAAGCGAATTAAAGTTCATTTACAGCTGATATAATTGAACATAACATGGAAATAACTTACACATAAACAATTTGAGTAGCAAGAAAACATAAATAAACTCCATTTGTTTTCATTAATATACATTTAATAAACTCAAGTATATATAGGAAACAAAACTTTTACTTTTTATATTTAAAATACCAAGGACTATTTATACTAACCGCATTCCTGGTCATATAAAAAATACAACCCTTAAAAATGTGTCCTTTTAAATTTCTTATTATCTATAGAATATAAACGCATTTCACAGTGACCTAGTCCAATTGGAAAATATAAGAAAACAGGTTTTATATGCATAATAACAAAACATAATGCGATAAACATTTGCAGTGATAAAAACAAATGCCACAAAAACTTTAGACTATACAATAAATATTATAAGGAAATGTTAAAAATTTGGCTTTAAGAATATAGAAATAAGGAAATAGAGTAGTTACATACATAAATTAATTAGAATATAAAGACTTGCAAGTAAGCTACAATAGAAAATTTTCAGTGTTAAAAGAGAAATATTAAATTTAACAATAAATTAGCAGAAGTACTGTACGATAAACTATTTAGGACGGGTTTTACTGATAGAGATAATCTTCATTCTTTGGTTAAACCGGATTTAATAGATGTTTCGTGTTTTTCAGTTATCAGTAAAGTTTCTTATTATCTTAGTTTAACTGAGTGTAATTGGCCAATTAAACTCAAGTTATAAGTGAGAAAACACAATTAACAAAAACAATAAAACAATGATTTCGGAAGAACAAAAACTTAATATTTTAAGTAAATGGCAATTTTCTGATTTGTTTTGTTTTATTTATTATTGTTTTAAATGTTTATTTAACATTTTTCCAAAATTTTCCATTTTACAAAAGTATTGTTTGCAAAAAACAGCTGTTTATTGTTTATATTTTTGAGTGAAAAGTTGGCAATACTAACAAAGTTAACTGAACTTAAATCTAAAACTGGAAAACACAATCATCGGTTAAAGTCCGCCTAAATTTGTTCCGCGTTTAGTCTAACAGCAAGTTAAACCTAGTTTAACTTAGTAGTAAGAAACCCACCCTAAGTCTTTTAATTATAACTATTTCAGCTTACAAGTAGGGTGATTTTTTTGTTTAAAATATGCCTTTTTAAAACTCCTTTCTAGAATAATTGCTCCCTTAAAAGCAGCAACGTCACAAATATGTAAATACATAATTTACGGTTGTCAGGACAACCCGAATCTATATAATGTATAAAAATCAACAAACTACTTGTATAGGTAATACGAGAAAAGCCAATAGAAAAAGTTTTGTCGCATTAGTAAAACATAATGAATTTTTCTAAAAAAAAGAGTTCTTTATTTTTTCATTGAATTAACTCAACTTCAAGGATAAAGTACAGGCTACGAAAAGTGCTATAAAAGTGAAAGTTTTAAAGGGGGAAAAAAGAACAAAAATTAAAACAATTTTATTTTTCAATTAGTTTACAAAGTTTGTTTGCTATTAAACAGAACAAAAAATTAATCAGAGTTTAAAAAAAAAATTGTTTTTAAAAAATTGAAATTTTCAATCAAGTGAAAATGTTTCCTCAATCTGAATTGGATAATTATAAATTACAAGTGGAATTGTTACAAGAAAAATTACAAAGAAGGTTTGTTTTTGTTGTAATGTGTATTTGTGTTTCAATTAAAAATTATATTTTGATTGTTTTTTTTTTCGTTCTTTTTAGTGAAATATCACGTCAACAATTGGAGCATAAATTAGATAAAATATTACAAAAACGTGAGGAACAGTAAGTAAATATTTATATATAAATATAATACTTTCAACTAATAAGCTTTTAATAATAATATTTACGTAATAAAAATTTAAAGGTCATAGGTAAATTGAAGTTAAAGCTGCCGTAATAATATTAAAATCTGTAAGGTTTCCCTAGTCTTTGCTATAATCTTATCGTTAAACGTTTTTTTCCAAAATTATTAAAAACACATTTGTTTCCATTTATCATGCTAACACTTCAACTGCTTCTAAAAAGCAGCCTGTTTCAATCTGTCTATTTGTCTGTAGTTTGTTAAAAACATTTTTTCAAAGACCCCAGATATCAATGTCTATTACAAATGCTATTGAAAATAAGTAAAATCTGTTCATATATAATGTTGATATAATCAAAATCCTTAAAAAACTATGATTACTTTTGATTTTTGTATATCAAAAGAAAGATATTCCAGTTCAAGAAAGAATTGTGATAATAGATTAAGATCCTTACTGTAGCCTCCTTCTGAAAGAAGGGCTAATTCCCCTAAAAAAATCAAACTTATCGTCAAATTTATTACTTAGGCCGGGTTTCTTACTCCTCAGTTAAACTATGCTTAACTTGCTGTTAGATTAAACTCGGAACAAATTTAGGCGGACTTTAACCGATGATTGTGTTTTTCAGTTTTAGATTTAAGTTCAGTTAACTTTGTTAGTATTGCCAACTTTTCACTCAAAAACATAAACAATGAACAGCTGTTTTTTGCAAACAATACTTTTACAAAATGGAAAATTTTGGAAAAATGTTAAATAAACATTTAAAACAATAATAAATAAAACAAAACAAATCAGAAAATTGCAATTTACTTAAAATATTAAGTTTTTGTTCTTCTGAAATCATTGTTTTATTGTTTTGTTAATTATGTTTTCTCACTTATAACTTGAGTTTAATTGGCCAATTACACTCAGTTAAACTAAGATAATAAGTAACTTTACTGATAACTGAAAAACACGAAACATCTATTAAACCCGGTTTAACCAAAGAATGAAGATTATCTCTATCAGTAAAACCCGCCCTTAGTCACTTTTGTCTGAGAGCATAATAGAAAAATGTTTAGTAAAACCCCTAGAAGAATGCTGAGACTACATCTATTCTGTCTAAAAAGTATCTTGGTTGATTTTGCATTAAGTGGTAGTCATATGAATGTTGATACTTTACAATCCTTTTCAATACTTCAATACTGGTTCAAGATCAATTTTTTATTAGTGACAGATGTGTGTCACTAATATATATATTAATCAAAGTAATGATTCCAACTTTGTCAAAAATTTTCAATTCAGACACATATTGATATGATTCAAAACTCCTTTTGGAAAATACTAAATTATTTGGGGAGTCTGGACAGATCTTTGTTACGGTCCTGTGCCGGATGAGTTTACCGACTAGCTCTAGAGACCTAGAAGGTCCCAACGCTGTCGTCAACTGCTAAGCCATAACATACATTCGAGGTGGTCGGTAGCCCTCCCAACCTTGTCGTATATTTACGGGATCCTCTGTTTCTACGACTCTGAACCCACATGACCGAACGTCTAACCTGTCCAATAAGTATCTTGGATGGTTTTGCATCAAATGTCTTCATGACTGCTTATATATCATTATATATTAGAGACAGATGTGTGGAGTTTAAAACCAGTCAGTTTAATCAAAGTAAAGGTTCCAACCTTGTCAAAAATTGCCAATTCACACCCATATTGATATGATCCGGATCTCCTTTTGGAAAATACTAAATTCTTTGGGGAGTCTGACGAGTCTAGCGACTAGCTCTAGAGACTACGGAGCTCCCAACGCTGTCGTCAGCTGCTAAACCTTAACACAAAACATTGACATATGCAAAATCTACACAAAAATACAGCATAACATACACTCGAGGCAGTCGATAGCCTTCCCAACCTTGTCGTAGATCTATCGCATTCTCTGTTTCTACGATCCGATTATCGAACTTTTCCATTTCGGATTCATCTAGTGCACTATCTTTATTACATTAGGTTATACTTCTCCGTGTGATCTCCTATCGTATACGTCCCAGGGGATAGGGATAGGTGGAGCTAAGCATGGTATATTCTGATAGAATTTATATAAATGGTCAAAAACGTCGATGCTACCTCAAGATAAGGCTAAACTTCAAACCCATTGAACAATTTTTGGATTCAAACGCCAAAATCAAAGGCATCAACTAAAATTCCCCAAGTAGTGTTCTTGTGGTTAATACATTAAGGTTTGACCAAATAAGATTCAAGATCATTTTTCACATGCAATTCCAAATTATTTATACAAATATCCAACTGCTTATCAAAAAACCATCAATATTATTCCAAAAAATTGTTTTCAAAAAGTGAACTTATCCATGAAAATAATTTGAACGCAGAATTTTAGAATTAATATTAAATATTCCTTTAAATTTGTTTAAAAACAAACAATATCCTTTCATTCCTTCGCTTTAGCGATAAATCTGTACGATCGAAGACTAGACAAAAATATCAACAGTTTCTGGAAGAGCAACAACGAAGAAATGAACGCAATAAACAATTAGTACAAATGTTGGAGCGTATTGAACAACAAACGGAAATCATGAATGCTAGAAGTGAAAGACTAAAGATGATGAAAGTAAGTTTTAAAAACAATTTTGTGCGGAAAAAAAACTAAATATTCTAAATATAAACTTTCTTAAATAGCTACAATATGAAATGTACTTTGCCAAACTGGTGCATTCACAAACAAGAAGATGTATACAAAATTCAGTGACACCAATGATGGCCACAACTTCTGGACAACCGGTAGTGTCGGCAGTGCAACCGGTAGTTATGGACGATTATAATTTTGCACGAAATCAAGAGTTATCAGCAAAAGCAGCAGCCCCTTTAGTAAACAATTCATATCAAAATTATGCTGCCCCACTAGTTAATAGTGAAAAGGAACAAATTTTAAGAACTCAACCAGATAATATAAATTTGGGCACCATGGATATGCCTACACTAGCTAATTTTGTTGCAAACGAAAGAAATAATTATATGGATTTTAGAAATCTTAATACAGTACCTTCTATACCAACACAACAATCTTACCAGTATCCAGTTAAATATGAACAACCTAATGGTAATAATATACAACTTCCAATGCAGAACAATAATTATAATAGAATGGAATCACCTGTGAGTAGTGCGACAAGTCCTATAGTTAATTCTAGGAGAACTCTTTCTTCTGTAACTAATTTATTGCCCAATGATAAACTGAATGCAGATTTGAAAGAACCATCAAATTTATCGACTACTACCACCTCTTCTACATTTGAAGAAATACCAAATGTTAGTATGAGACCACAAATATCAAATCAAAATTTAAGAGAATTACCAAATAATGTAGCTATCGATGAAAAATCAAATCATTTAATGAATAACAATGTTATACGACAAGTTAATGAAAATGTCCAGCCCTTGGAGAATAAAACGCAAGCTATAAATGAAACAACTTTAAGACCAATAAATTCTAAAGATGATAATTCATTTAAAGCTCCAGAATTGAATAATCAAAGTAATAAAAGTCCAGCTCTTAATGAAGTTAATAACTTTGAAACAGTAGTAGATAATCCAACAACTTCTATACAACTAGAACCAACAAAACCGATCGATGAACCCTCTCCAACTTCTTACAATACAAACAATGTTAATAGTCAACCTGAACCTATGACACAGACAACTATTACAAAAGAATCCTTTTTAGCTACTTCTAATACTGAATCAAACTCTTCCACTACACCCGTGTCAATAGAAAACATTGAAAATGCTATTTATGGTGAGTTGTTATCACCCTTAGAAACTGAAGAAGTACCAATTTCTGAGAATTCTAATGTAGATCCAAAGTTATTGGAAAATTTAGTGACACAAGAGGAAAATATAGAAACAAATAATATTCCTTTAGAAGAAATAATCTTAAATAAAGTTAAGGCATTAGATAATAATGATACTACAGCAGCCAATTTTCCAGAGAATGAACAAAGTGCAAATACACAAAATTATGAACAAAATCTAACTTATGATGAATACAATAACGCCCAACAACAACAACCTAAAGTTACAGAGACAACGGCAGCAGATTATAACAACTATGAAAATGTGGATAATACAGCAATAGTTGATAGTCAACAGCAGCAGCAATATGATTATAGCAATTATGATCCCACACAATATTCTTATCCAGGTTATATTTATGATGAAACTACAGGAGAATACAAACCCGATCCAAATGCAACAGCCGAACAATATGCTACAGATCAACAATATAACACTGAGGGTTATGATCAGCAATATCAACAGCAAGAAGTTTATGACTATAATCAAACTTATGCTGAAGATCCAACAACATCAGCTCCAGCTAGTGCAGAAAATACAGCATATAATAATTATGATGCAACCGCTTTACAGGAGAACTCTTCAAATAATATAACGTCAGATACTAATGCTGAACAACAACAATCTTTAACAGAACCAGAAGCTATTGCTGTACAACCGGAAATTTCAACAGAAGAAATTCCTCAGCAAACTTCCACTAATAAAGTTAATAAACCAACATCAATTCTATCTTCCACGGACAAGAATAATAATACACAAAAGAAAAAGAAACGTGTTAATTTTGTCGATAGTAGAGAAACGGATGAAAGTGCGCTAGTTGAGAAGGCAGCTGTTTCCAAAGCGGAAAATACAGCTGGAGCTTCAAGTGAAAGTGATTTTGATTTCTCATCAAGTACAGATGCTGAGCCAAAAGCTACTTAACGTAATGATTTATTAATTATGATTTTTATGATAAACTATTATTGAATTGATTTGGAAATAAATATTAATGATTTGCTTTGTGAAAGTTTTGTTATGTATTACATGTATAGATTTTGCAAATAATGCAATATGGGGGTACCTCCAAAAAAGGCAAACAATTGGAACGCTTGGAGTCGTAATTCAGGTCTGAGTTGGGGAACAACTTTCGCGCCATCGCGATTATTTCTTAAACGCGTTCAGGCTTGTGTTTGTTGGCTGGCTTTCGACAGTTTGGCATCTCGCTCGCACTGGTGTAGTGTATTATACTTCACATAACTGTTCAAAGTTATATGTTATTTACATTAACCTTGTGCTTTCGTATCACCTCAGGGTAGGTTGTGTTTTATTGGCGGAGACCACATAATACTCAAACGTTTGGAACTTTAGATTGAAATTGTTGGTGGCGTTTTATCCTTTTGGACCAGCCAAATAAATCTCACGCGATTTAGAAATAAAAGTAATATAAGACCTAAATAGCCGCTGAAATACAGGTTCTAAAGATGTTTTCAACATAAATACCTATATAGAGAAGTTCTAGTTCAGTTTTAGTTCCTGCTCTTGACTCTTCTTATCTATTGTCAATAACATTTTTTAAAAACTATAAAAAACACTACAACTCTTATGCGGGTCACACCGGATTTTGTATATTACATTATTAACTTGATATATTTTTCAAAATTAGGTCAAGTGTATAAGAATTAAAAAAGTTCTTACTTACATTTTTTACTTTGCTTTTCCACTTCACCCTTTAGTTTTTGATATTTTTCTGTGCGATAGACCAAAAGCCATGTCAGACCTATCAATTAAAACATGAATAAAACAATTATTTAAATCAATTAAATTGTAGGAAAATAAACATACCTTCACCCAAGAAAGCGGTACAAATCGAAATAAAAACAATTAAAATAGTATCACCCCACATAATCAGCGAAGAAAAATTCTCGTAAAAAAAAGAAATACCACGTCCAACGAAAGAAAAAAATAAATTTATAAGAACTGTCAAATGTGAATGATTACTTTCTATAAAAAAAGTAGTTGTCAAAAAAATATAGTACTATTTGATTGTACTAAAATAAAACAGAGTTGTATTATGATTGTTTGTAGTGATTGTCAAACTGTATTGATGTTTTACAAAAAACCGTTAAAATATGTGAAACTTTTTACAGAGACTCCTAAACTTTATTTACAAACAAGTTATATTTTACAATTAAATGTTATTTTTGTCTTTTTTAACTGGAAAACCATATCCCAAGCGTGAATTTTTTGCGTTTCTAACCAACTTATTGTATTATAAATGAAAAAGTCTAAAAACGAAGTTATAAAAGTACAAATCAGTGTCATCTTAATGGTCCTCCGAGCAAATCATCATAAAAACAATCAGCTTGAAGACCAATTTATGACAGCACTCATCCAATCCACAATATACCCAGCAAACAACAAAAAATCGATCACTCTACCATAGAAACCACCTTTGTATTGTAAATTCACTTTTTGATTACAACCACAAAATGGACAAAACAACGAACGAACAGTTTAAAAGACACATGACTTTTTGTTTATTTTTAAAATTTTTTGTTGTTTTACATTTTTTTAGTCTTTTATACACATATGTTTTATATCTTTTTTTTGCGTTTTTTTTGTTAGGGAGGGTAATTTTTTTTTAATAAATTTTGAAAATTTTTTATTTTTATTAAAAATAAAAAAATATAACGTGAATATTTCAACATTCAAAAACTCTACATTGGCATACTATTCTTATTAAATAAACTTTATATTTTTTTAAATTTTTTTTGTGTGGTTGTTTGGATTTTATCATTTTTTTTGTTATTTTTTTTTTCTTTTTTTTTTTGAAAATTTGATTAAGAAAAATCTTTATCATAATGTTCATCATCATTATCATCGGTATCATCAAGATAATATGGTGACGACGCTTGGTACTGCTGTCAGTCAGAATCATTAATAGTTTTTTTCCGTTTCTTAGCTTGTGAGATTTTCTTTTGGGACCAATCCTCCTAAAAAAATGAAATAAATTAATATTTGAAAAGATTTTAACAAATTTATTTGCAAAAAAATAAATCTTATTTTCTATATATTGTTCAATTTGTTTGCTTGTTTTTTTGTTTGTTGTTTTTTTATACTTTGTAAAATATCTAGATAGTAAGTATAATCTAATATTAAATAGTTTTTATAAATATAAATAATACTAGATGAGATGTTAATTGGAAAAAGAAAATCTTAAGCTTACATACAATTTGTTTATAATTACATTTTTGTTTATATAGTTAACATAAATTATAAATTAAAATTGTTTGTTTTCTGTTTTTCTTATAAAATTGACCAATAATAATTATTGCTTGATTTGTTTTGTGTTTATTTTATTTGTTCACTTTTCTTTTTTTCGATTTTCTCACCTCACTTGAATCCTCATCTGATGAGAATATTGTTTTTACTGGATCTGAATTTTTCTTACTATTAGAATTTGAATTACTTGAATCTTTTTTCGATGTTGGTTGTTTGCGTCCTCTGCTACTACCGCCACGACGGCCGACAGCCGTCGTTTCATCTTCCGCCGCCAAAGCAAATAAATCACTATATTGTTTCTGAAATGTAAGGCGGCATATTAAAAAAGTTTCATCGAATTTTTAAGTAATTATCTATTGAAGTACCTTTGTGCTTTCATTACTGTGTGTATAGGCGGTTTGCAGTGCTCTTTGCATAGTGTCATGTACATATAGACCAGTTCCAGTGCCATGACGGCAACTCCTTCTATAATGCTCTAAATGATTCAATACCTGCAAACAAGAAATATTTATTAAACCAAAAAAATCCTCTTTTTCTTAAAATATTTTAAATTTATATTCGACTAGCAAGTCTCTAGTTCAGTTCTAGGTCAGTTCTAGTTCAGTTCTAGTTTAGTTCTAGTTTAGTTCTAGTTCAGTTCTAGTTCAGTTCTAGTTCAGTTCTAGTTCAGTTCTAGTTCAGTTCTAGTTCAGTTCTAGTTCAGTTCTAGTTCAGTTCTAGTTCAGTTCTAGTTCAGTTCTAGTTCAGTTGTATTCGAATTGAGTGCTAGTTCAGTTCTAGTTTGACTTTTTAAAAATAATTTTTTCAAAATATCTATAAAACTATTACAAATATGTTCGTATTTCAAATTACCTGATCTGCAGATGGTGTACTATTCATAGCGGAACTTCCCTTAAGCGGCCTTTTTCTTTTATTTGGTGATGAACTTGGATATTTTGAGGTTAATAACGATGCAATAATTTCCGATAATTTTTCTTCGCTACGTTGACACCAAAATCTGAAATAGTAACAGTGTGATATAATAACCAAAAAATTTTAAATTAATGAAAAAATACCTTAGTGCAGACGTAACAAAAGGATCACCTCGTGATTTTGTTTCTCTACTCAAAAGCAGGCGTATTAGTTCATTAGTGGGTTCTTCATTTTTCAATAGAAGTAATAAATAGCCCAAGGCTTCGGGATGATTGGCAGATTCCAGTTCTGGAAGAATATCCTAATAAATCAAGAAAATTGTTGAGTAAACAATTCTGTTACTTTTAAATTTTCAACTCACTTGCAGACATTTTAAAGGCACATCGTGTGCCTGTACCAATTGCCATAGACATAATTGTTCATAAGTTTCATACACTAAACTATCACGTATACATTCAATAAGACCTTCTTGTTTGAACAGTGTCAATTTTCCTTGGGCCACATAATACATAAGATCACGCAAATTCTTTGCATCAATACACCTTAGAGTTATGCGTAACAAATCACTATTGTTGATAGCAATGGATTTGAATTCCCGATATATATCCGGCAATAGCCACAAGTAAATGGCTGTATTTTCTTTTTCCAATAGATCCAAGTCACGCGTTAAGCAATCGTCAATTTTTTCGTCCGTAGCATCACATATAAGACGATAAATGTTAGTTTTAAATTGTGCCGACTGTTGGGCATTTTTGCGTGTCTGTAATTTCACATAGACTTTCATAAAGTACAATAACAAATAACCGGTTTCGGGTATACGTTTACAGATCTCGGTGAGTAAGGATTGAAATGGTTTCTTACTTTTGTCTTCATTCTCGTAGAGAAATCGAAATAGACCAAATATGGGATAACTTATGCTTTTGGCCAGATTCTTTTCGTCTGTTTTACTTTCGGGAAAGATGTTTTGCAGTGGCAAAGTTTCGCGTAATATTAAATGCGTATTCGAGATCACATACTGAAGTTGTGCATCATCTAAAGCTGAAGCGGGTAATGAACGAAAATCTTCAAGAAATGCCTCCCAGGTAAATGAGTTACGCTTTGTAACGAATGTTTCGAATGTATCGCTTATTGAGGCGGGAAGTTCAACTTTTTCCGGTGTGGTTTTTTGTAGTTTAAGCAATTCCTTTAGAGGAACATCATCGTCATCATCTGTATTCTCTTCCTTTTTAATATCCTTACTTACGTCTTCTTCGTCTTCACTAAAGGCAGCATCGGTTTCCATATCATTACTTTCGGGAGGTATGATCGAAAGTTTATTATCTTCTTCGACGAGACTTATAATACTACCGCCGCCACCACCACCACCACCAACTCCTCCTCCACCACTGTCAATAATGCCACTACCATGTTCTAGCAAATCTACCGTTGTTGTATTATGAGGTTGATAATGATTTTGCAAGTGCTGCAGGTCATGCTGTTGGGCCTGTTGTGTGTTGGGTGGGCCACCAGTGAACATTAAAGCTCCTTGATGCATTGTACGCTGATCTGCTTCTTTTTTGAAAACCGGTGCTTGTATAACTGAGGAAGCTGGATACATAGGTGGTCCCACATTACCGCTGGGCGCTACTGGCGAAACAAATTCTCGGAAATTTTCACGTATCAACAAACGTAATTCTCGATCTAATTTCGGTGACTCAAATAAGGGTTGTATATTTGGAATGACCTTAAAAAAGTTGAAAATATCAGCTTAATTTGTATTTAATTGCTTTGAGTAACTAATAATTTTCTCACCTGTTTCTCTAAAATCTTATTCAGCGAATTGTATACCCCCATACGTATTTTATCCTCATGTTTCAAACAGAAATTCTTCATTATACGACACAAAAAATCCAATAATGTACTACTGACACTGGGATGATTACGTATCGAATGATACATCACCAATATACCCGGTTCAATGTTCATAATATTATCTTTCATTGGATCAAAGAATAGCCAATCGTAAAATAACGATAACTTGGCATTAGCCGACGCTATAGTATTTGTACATGATGATATCAACCAGCCGATAATAGCCCATCTTGGTATAATATCCGAACACAACATATCATTTGACGGATGTATGACATTGATAATGAAACGTATCAAATCCGAACGCAATGAATGTGATTCGGGAGTTGCGAAATATTTATCTTGAAACCAATCTTGATAACGTTTCTGATTGCCAAACTTTACCGATGAGGCGAGGAAATGAAGTTTACGCTCAACCTCGGGCGTTAGGCGACACTGCAGGAATCGGCGACTAGTACGTATTTGTAGCAGGTGCCAAATACCATTGAATGTGGGATGAAGACTTTTGGGATTATGTAAGATATCGCGCCACAATTGTTCGAATTCTGGTATGCGGGCAACATTTTGTAGTAAACTTTAAGTAAAAAGAAAAAAATTATATTTATTTTATGCGTTGATTGTACGATAAACTACAAGTTCAGTTCTAGGCCAGTTTTTTCTTCAATTATATTTCAATGTTATTTTAGTTCTAGTTTAGTTCGAGTTCTGATCTAGTTCAGTCCTATTTCAGATTAAGTTCAGTTCTAGTTCAGTTCTAGTTTAGTTCTAGTTCAGTTCTAGTTCAGTTCTAGTTCAGTTCTAGTTCAGTTCTAGTTCAGTTCTAGTTCAGTTCTAGTTCAGTTCTAGTTCAGTTCTAGTTCAGTTCTAGTTCAGTTCTAGTTCAGTTCTAGTTCAGTTCTAGTTCAGTTCTAGTTCAGTTCTAGTTCAGTTCTAGTTCAGTTCTAGTTCAGTTCTAGTTAAGTTCTAGTTCAGTTCTAGTTCAGTTGTAGATCAGTTCTAGTTCAGTCTTAATTCAGTTCTAGTTCAGTTCTACTTATAGAATACTATTTGTAACTAAAAATTTGGCACTAATTAGTCTACTCAAAGAATTTCATAACATTGAAACCATTTTTTTTACCAAAACAAAAATTAAAGAACCTTAAACCACACTTACCGCACAAAATCTCGTCCTAGTGGTATAATATCCAAAAAACGATCACGTATCAATGATATAACAAATTTTACTTCCTTATGTCGCAACGGTGTTAGTGCCGGACTAGCATGATCCTCTATGAGACGTACATAACTATACACAACCGTTTGTATGAGAAACGATTGTGACTCCAGCCATGGACGATATTCTATGAATATATCCAAAAGACTTTCAACTAAGAAAAGATTTTTCGGTGAAACATCACCGCCACCAGCTTGACGCAAACAATTCCATATGATGTTTTCCACATTGAGAACCTGATGTTTGACCAGTTCTCTTAGTACCCAAATAAGTTGACGTCGCGCCACATCGGTCAGTTTATTGTATTTTTCAGCCACCAACATGGTCATATTTGTTACAACCATATTCATACCATCACGCGCCACCAGTGTTAGATCGCGATAGCTTTTAAGCGCCATATTTGGATCGGATAGCATGATGTAAAGAAAACCAATGGAAATTTCTTCATGTTGTTTTTCTTTACACACTAGCTGGGAGAGTTTATCGTGCATATCCTTGTCATTAAGACCATTGATCTGTTGTTGCAAACTGATAAAGGCACGCTCAAAACGCTGCAAGTAGAAAAGTTTATAAAAATTAAACGTGTCATCTTTATAGGTCAAACAGAAAATTAAATCACCATACCTCTTCCAAATCATCTTTAACATCAACGGCAGTGCTTATGAATAATTTTGAAATATATTGTATTTTTTGTGTAGATTCCATTTGTTGTGGCTGCATTTAACCAGGGTTCCACGTTCCCGGCTTAACAAAAATACCCCCAAATCGCTGTATGCAATCTGTCCAATGACAAAATTGAGACTTCTCTGCGCTGCTACAAGAACACCCCAATCATACACACACTCAGCTCGCTACACGCACACACAAACTAAACACACAATCAAATGGAATTGTTAAGTGTGCAATGTTTACATTCACCTTTTCTTTAACAAATTTTATCTTTTTCCAACCAAAACCGTTAACTTTGCCAATAATAAAGCATGTTTTCAAGAGTTCATAAAATATTGAATAATATGTGTAATTGCTATTAAAGGCTCCCTTAAAATAAATGAAAATTTTTTGTGAAAATCGGAGTAAAAAACTCTCCTCAAGACTCAAAAAGAATTCACTTCGTTGTGCTGCTTCTTTTTAAGCAACAACTGCAATGAATTGATAAACACATACGTGTAGGTTGCCGTATTCTTTTTCTTTCAGGCATCAATTGAGTGGGGGAAAATTTATGTAATGTTGCCACTAGTTATGAAGGATTTTGGTTTGTGTAGAGATATATCTTCAACAGGTCATATGGTTCATACTTTTGTATTGGTCAAAAATTAATGTTAATATTTAAAAATGTTTACAAGTAATTTATGTGATAAACAAATAGTTAAAAAATACCATACCTTTCCTCCCAAAAATTCATAATAGTAAAACTTATATTTCCCTTATACATATAACATTCTGGTAACATTTATATATGAGATGTGATATAATTTTATAGCAGTACGGCAACAGTACACTATCAGAGAACTGAGCCAAACCCCTAAAATTAAACTATGACTAGCCGTCGACACATATTTATAGTTAACGCCACGAAAATATATTTTTCTTTAATTAGGCTTACAAATAGCCATAATTTCTTAAATTCCTTCTGTAATTTTGTTTAACTTCAGAAATTTTACAATTTCAATTTGAATATTTTTCAACTTAAACAAGTTTTCTTCTTACCGGCTAAATTGTGTTATTAAGCCGCCACTAACAATCTGAGAGTAACACGCCGTTGACTTTATTTGTTATTGCCTTTAGACTCTGTACAACGGTTGATTATTTGGCAATCGGTGTTTTCAGCATTTTATGTAGTCTTGTGAAATTGTGTAAAAACAAAAAATATATTAGGAAAAGTTTTAATTTACAAAAATGCCTTACGCTAATCAACCTTCCGTAACCATTACCGAATTAACGGATGACAATGTCAAATTTGTTCTAGAAGATACCGAGCTAAGCGTGGCCAATAGTTTACGGCGTGTTTTTATAGCTGAGACACCAACATTGGCCATCGATTGGGTACAGTTGGAAGCCAATTCAACAGTGTTGTCTGACGAATTTCTAGCGCACCGTATTGGATTAATACCTTTAATATCGGATGAAGTTGTTGAGCGCTTGCAGTATACCAGAGATTGTATTTGTTTGGATTTCTGCCCCGAGTGCAGTGTAGAGTTTACATTGGATGTTAAGTGTACCGAAGATCAGACGCGACATGTTACAACAGCCGATTTGAAATCAAGCAATCCAAAAGTTTTGCCCGTAACTTCCCGGCATCAAAATGACGAAGACAATGAGTATGGCGAGAGTACAGATGAAATTTTAATAATTAAATTGCGCAAAGGACAAGAATTGAAATTGCGTGCTTATGCGAAAAAAGGTTTTGGTAAAGAACACGCCAAATGGAATCCCACAGCAGGTGTTTGCTTCGAATATGACCCCGATAACTCTATGCGTCACACTTTGTATCCCAAACCCGATGAATGGCCTAAAAGTGAACATACCGAATTGGATGATGATCAGTATGAGGCTCCTTATAATTGGGAGGCCAAACCTAATAAATTTTTCTATAATGTAGAATCAGCTGGAGCTCTTAAGCCAGAAAATATAGTTATAATGGGTGTGCAAGTTTTAAAAAATAAGTTATCAAATCTACAAACTCAACTCAGTCATGAGAATCAAAATGATGCTTTAGCTGTTTAAGAAATAACAAACTTAATTATGTATTTTCACAAATAAACTACCTATTATTTTTCATTTTAATATAAAAAATCATTAATCTTTAAACAAATTTTGTATATCAATGCCTCCTATAGAGTTTTTGGTGTTTGATTTTTGTTTGTTAGTTTCGCGGTTTGTATTCTGGTTACTGGTAGCTTCTTTCGCTTGCTTGGCCTCATTAAAGGCTTCTGTTAAACTGGGCTTAGAGTCTTCTAAGCTTTCAGCTGACTCCAGTAATGCTTCTTGACTGTCGGCTTTCATTTGTTGCCTTTCTTGTTGCAGTAATTCCACAGAAGTTTCAAAAATTTTCTCTTCATCTAAAGCCCCTTGAGACTTTAAACCTTGATAGATTTTTATAAAGTGCTGACTTTGAGTTTCACGCTTTCTATCGAATAAATTTATCATTTCTTGCTGTTTCATAGTTTTGTGAAATTTTCTAAAAAGATAAAAATGTGTTAATTTTAGATAAACTTCGAACTTGCTAAATAACCTACGCTCTGGCTACATCCTCCTCGTAGAATATATTTCTAATTGGCAAATCTTTAGGAGCAGGTCTATCGAAACGTGGTTCTAGTTTAGGAGGAAAGGCTTCATATAAATCATACCAAATTGGTTTATCTTCCGGCTTCATGGCTCCCGAACGCAACAAACCAGTAACTCTAAGAAAGATATGTATGATTTTATTTCTGATAAAATATTGTGTTATTAAAGTTACCTGGTGAAAATGGTTCCAATTTTCTCCAATCTACTTTGAGCCATGATTTACAATAAAAATTTTATTTAAAATTACTAAAATTTTTCTAAAACTTGGAGTAGGTTACGAAATAACCTTATTTTTTTTTGTTTTACAGTAAAAGCTAGAGATGAGTGTTTTCATTTAACAGCTGTTTTTGTTAATGTTATCGATGATTAAATAATTGACACAATTTTTAGTACACAAAATCAAACATTTGCCATCTCTAATAAAAATAAAATATAAACAAAAGCACGTTGGCATTCATTACATTGGCAGAGAATTTTTTTTTTAGATATTTTCTTTAATTTAAAATTATGGGTGCTTTAGCTGAAGTAATTTTTTTTTTGTATTTTTTAAAGTTAAAGTGTAGTAAATAATAATTTTTTTTTTACAGGTTGCTGGTGATGAAAACAATGGTGAGGGTTCTCGTACATTTGTATTTCTAGATGAAGGCCACACACTGGGCAATGCTTTGAAAACTATTGTTAGTCGTTATCCTGATGTAGATTTTTGTGGCTATACTATACCACATCCTACTGAAAACAAACTACATTTTCGTATACAATCTAGTCAAGCTAGAGCTATTGATATTTTAAAACGTGGTTTGGAAGATTTGGAGAAAATATGCGATCACACCATTGAGACATTTGAAAGTGAAGTTAAAGTGTTTACTGAGAAAAATAAAGTTGCTGCTACATGAAAATAATTTACTTATAAATACTTTTTTTAATTAATCAAATTATTTTTTCAATGAGAGAATGTACTGCAAAATTATCACACAGCATTACGTGACTTCTTGGGATCGTGATTAGGTTTGCGCAAATGATGATAATTTGGTAAAACTTTGCGCAAGAAATCTATCTGCAAGGTTTGAGACTGAAACGAGAAGGGACAAAGTTGTTAAATTGGAAAACAACATCTTTTATTAAACAAACTCACAGCATGTTTATCTATAGCCTCACGCTGCATACATTCTCTGCCATAGATTACCGTATTCTCCGGCAATTGTTGTTTACACTGCAAGCGTACTCCGGCTCCTACTATGCAACCACTGCTGACACTAACTTCCGGACCCACATAACTTTTACATTCAAAAACATTCTTATCACCTATACGATTAGCTTCCACTGTACAACCTACTTCAAATACATTATTGGCTCCTATAGTTAAAGGCGGTGCTGGATCCCCAGCAACCGCCGAACTTTTGTCTCCCTCCGGCAAACGATATGCAACAGTAGCATATTCTTCTACTATACAATTTTCACCCAATATAATGGGTCCAGCTTCTGCTATAATACTGGCACTGGGATGTATGACACATCCTGGTGAGATGGTGATGTCACCACGCAATGTACTGTCTTCACAGACAATAGATTTGGTCATGATTTTTACACCACTGCTGTAAAGGGAATGTTTTAGTAAATGCTTTTTTATTTTCTATTGAGAAAAATATATACTCGCTGTCTATTGGTGGCATTTTTTAAAAAATTCTTAAAATTATTTACTTTTTTTTAGAAAATTCTGTTTTCTTATTTTTGTTTTGTTTAGAGATGTTAAATATAACGATAAATTGACAGGTGTGGTGTTATCGTTTTATAATCTCTAGTAGTAGGAGATGCCAGATGTATTATTCAATTGAGCGTTTTTAATATACTTTGAGGAGACATTACATCAATTTATTGGGAAATATAATAATGGATTTAATATATCAGAAAATACTACGACTATTTTATAAAAAAACTGATTTATTTGAAATAAAAATCTAAAATTTTAAACAAATAATTTTTAATTGATAGTTATCTCGCAGATAGAAGGTAAACTGCATAAACAAACAAAGTAAAATGGTAGTGAAGGTTTATTAATGCAAAATAAATTCACAAACAAATTTTGTTATTTAAAAATTTTCAAGGTTATTGAATTTTGCCAACCCTAAAAATATGCTGTGGTTTTTATTATCTTTTTCAAAAGTATGCTACTGTTAAAAAAAACATTGTCAATTTTTAAAAAAATTGTTTATTAAAATCTTAATGACGTCGCAGCACTTTATTTGAAAAATAAAACCTGCATTAAATGCAGGTTTTACTTTTTATTCTATTTTGTTAACAAAATAGAATAGAAGTATCTTACTAAAATTATTAAATTTTTACCTCAGAATTAATAAACAATGGTTGTTAAAATCTGTTTTTATATGGAAAAAGTGTGTAGTAAACTTTAATAATCGTTTTTGCAAAAGGCGGTAAGAAACTAAACAACAGCTGTGTTCCTTTACACCTGGTTCACACTAGGAAACTTTTGTTGAGAAACTTTTGATTTTCTGTGTGGGAGAAAGAGATGGTTGATATTTCTTTATCTCACACACAAAAATCAAAAGTTTCACAAAAAAAGTTTCCTAGTGTGAACTAGGGTTCTATAGTTGAAACGAAAAGTCGACTTTTCGACATTCGATTTTTTGCATTTAGTTAAAAGTCGATTTTTCGACTTTTTTCATTTAATTAAAAGTCGATTTTTCGGCTTTTAATATTTTATAAATAATCGACTTTTCAACTTTTGGACTTTTTCCGACTTTTTTCGACTTTTCGACTATTTTCGACTTTTTCCGACTTTTTGACTATTTTCGATTTTTTCCGACTATTTTCGACTTTTTACGACCAGAGTTAAAAATTTATAAAGTTGCCAGAAGCGTAAATTTATAATGTTGCCATTTAACATTATATTATTATTATTATTAATAAAAAAATTTTATTTATATTTTTTTATATTTGTTGCATTTTTTTGATTTTTTTCGACTTCTTTCTATTTTCGACTATTTTTGACTTTTTCCGAGTATTTTCGACTTTTTCCAATTTTTTTCGACTTCTTTCGACTTTTTCCGACTTTTTTCGACTTCTTTCGACTTTTTCCAACTTTTTCGACTTTTTCCGACTTTTCGACTCTTTCCAACTTTTCGAATTTTTTCGAATTTTATTTACAAAGTCGACTTTTCGACTTTTTTCATAGACGATAGTCGAGTTATCGACTTTTTTGGAACAAAATAGTCGACTTCGACTTTTTTCGACAAAAAGTCGATTATTCGAAAGTCGATTTATAGAACAATAGTGTGAACCAGGTTTTACTTGCCATGTTTGCAGGTTTATAGCAGAAATTGTAAAAGAGAACAAAATTGAGAAATTAAAATAGTTTTCTCTTTGCAAGAACTTGTCGATTTTAGCCAGAAATTTTATCCTGGCAAAAAATAGAAAAAAAGTTAATGTACAACATAGTCTGTGTGTTTGAAGTCGAGTGCTTTACATGAACACTTTCCTCCGACATGTAACACATCTATTCCGTTTACAATGGCCTCTCGGCAACAGCACCGAGAGACGTATACGGTAGACCGAACCCATCAAAAAAGCTGAAACTTTGTTCATAATCAGGGACACACTGTGGTAATTCTGGCATGAACAGAGCATACCTGGACAATAAAGAAAAATTCAATGGTATCACTTGTATATGATACCTTTCATCTATCATCATTCAACCCATTTATCCGACACATTTATAAGAAAAAAACATACGACACACTCATTATAGGTATATGGGTGGACGAGGTCCGCATACCTCCACATTCACTTAGTTCCACAGTCACTCCTCTGAGGGGTATCTGTTGTCTTCGGCAACAGCACCGAACTTATTCCGAAATATTGACTTTACCCTACATTAGTCTTTAAACCACCACTTACGTGGATCCGGAAGGAACCTCAATCAACTGACTAAACAACACATAGTCATGCTGCCAACTGGTACCCGTAGTATCAGATTGTGTGTTTCTCTGATTAGAAACCATGTTAAATCATACCAAGGATTTGCCGAGGAGTGAAGTGACATCACCAGTTTTTAGTCCCGCCAGACTTGTCATCAAGGAAACAAGTGTGTTTGTTAAAATCAGTTTATAGAAGATGTCTGGCATCTGCGAGATCCAAACCTTCAATAATTCTGTTAGCCATGCTTTCGAGAAGATCACTATTTAAAATCAGCAAAATCACACCACAAATACCGTAAATATAAGCAAAAGTCAGAGACAACCTCTGAGAGTTTCATACAAAATTGCAATTTTTTATTCATGCTTAGACAGAAATTGCAAACAAAAACAAAACACATAACCATACGGTAAATTTTGTTATTGTACTTGTTTATAAAATCAAAGCAGAACAAGAGTAGCAGAGCGAAAGCAGCACTAATGTGTTGTTATTATTAATATTTAACCTCGAAACATGAAATTGAATATGTAGAGCCCGGATTAGGCGAGAACACATAAAAGGGGACTTTTTGGTACTTTTTCAAAAGGTACGTTTTAAATTTTCTTTAATATTGAACCTAGAAACATTAAATTAGGTATGTAGAGCCCTGTTTGTGTGAGAATCTGTAAAAGGAGATTTTTGGTGAAATTGAAAACAGTGAATCAACTAAGTTTTTTGCCTACCTTTTTTAAGAGAATTTTGTTTTTCGTTCATAAATAAAATTCGAAAAAAACAGGTAAAAAGTAAATATATGTTTTCCAATTAAAAATAGAGATTGTGTAAAATGGGAAAAATTAGAAAAAAAATATTAAAATACAAATTTTGGTGCATTTGTTGTTGCATTTTATTATTTTTCATCAATAAAGTATTTTGCATATTGAGAATTCCGGTTAATTTCATTGGGCTTTTCAAATTATTTTTGGAATTTATTGTTTTATTGTTAAAAGGAAGAGTATTAGGTATTTTTCAATTGCGATTTGCAAAAATCATATCCTCATTGGGTGAAAATGTGATGTTATTTGCCTTAAAATGTTTAAAGGATAATAATGAGGCAATTTCGATATAAAAAATTAGTTTAGATTTCTAGTACAAGTGTAAATCAATAAAATATAATTATGAAATATTTAATCAATAACATTAAAAAAATATAAAATAGAGTAATAGATGAAATGATTCAAAGAATTATTAGAAAAAACGCACTGAGTGCTCTTTCAAAATTTTTAACTGCCAAAGGGAGGCGACTTGTATCCAAGGAAAACTATTGGACTCCTGATTTATCTTTTTAAAAATCTATATACGAACTAGGAGGAACACTATGTTTAAATTTAGACCTCTAAACAGACCTTAGATTGCTTGGAACCAATGTAAAGTGAACTGTCGTGTAGTACAGGAAAAATACCTAATTTAGATATTTTAAAATAGAGGTGGTTATCATACCGTAACGTCAACAAAAGCAATATTTTTCACCTAATACATACACTTATATATATTTAGAACCCAAATCAAGAATAACTATCCAGATCCAAATACGCCTACTGTATCTTATTCATTAAATAAAGAATTTAAAAAATGAGGTTGAAAACCAAGATTTTAGCATTTAATAGTTCTATGTTGTTGTTGTTGTAACAGCTCGACTGTGGCCGATAGTTCTTTCTTTGGGGAAAAAACTTTCGGTTGATACAGCTGTCGCTGAGTTGACAATCTTTGGCCGAGTATGACTCGGGTCGTTCCGGAGCGAAGATCTAATTGTCATGGGAACGTTTAATAGTTCTATAGTGGTATATGGTGATGTCCCCATACTTAGAGTATCTAGGATGGTACTTACTGTTAGATTTATTGAATAAGAATCTTTATTATACAATTCTAAATAAAATTTACACAATACTCCCCAAATAGATTGAATTTCCGTAATGTAGTTTTTGTTTATCAATACAAAATGAACAAAAACCCGGATTATTTTTGTTATAATATACATATAGATTTATAGCTCACAAATCATTTGTTCTAGGTCCAAATCCATTGATTATCTAATATATCTTGTATCCAATTCAAAATTACTTATTATTTTCGAAATTTAATGAAAGAAACGATAGATTTTATGTTAGGTCAAATATTGATAAATTCTGATAGGTATATAGGATAATAAATCGGTTAAGAAATCTCCAAATTTAATCGTTCCACTACTAAAATATTTAAAAATTGTTATTCTAATATATAGTACGAATAAAAATATTAAATTTTATAAAATAATGCAGCAATATTAAAAAAATGAACAAAAAAAAAAAAAAAAAAAATAAAAAAGCAAAATACTTTATTGACCCAAAAAATTAACAATACGTTCACATTTTATCAAAGATCTCGTTAATTAATATAACGATTTTACTTTTTTGCTTCATTTTGCTAAAAATAATTGTTCACATAAAGTTTTTTCTTAAAATTTATAAAATTTTTAATAGGCAAATTATTTAATTGATTCACTGTATGTGGAAAAATTACAATGTTTGTAATTTTCCTCTACACTAACGTAGACAGACAATTTTTTTAAATTCTCATAGATAACTTTAAATACAAAATGTATGATGATCACATTAAAACTTATTTCATTTCACATATTTATTACAAAAATTCATTATCTTCTATTACATTATTATCATTTTTATTATTACGAAGTGGCTGATAGACAATGTGATGTATTTCGTGTTGGCTGCTTTACTTAGTGCTCATCTTGTTATAAGACAATTTTTATATAGAAATATCTTGTATGTAAGTCATAATAATGGATTTTAGTTTTATATGTACTAGATATTTTTATGCGTTTAAATTTTTAAAGCTCCCCATTTGTTGGGTGTACAAGTACGAGAGTATATATTTTGCTTTGTTTAATGTTTTAATGGGTGACTGGCAACAACCATTCAGGGAGCCAGCTGTATATTGTTTAACATCTTAACATTATTTCTTCGTTTACTGCATCTGCACTTTATAAAATGCATATTGTTGTAGTTTTCTGGAGTGTTTGTCTGTCTGCCTGCTTCTTAAACCCCTTCGCATGTATAGTTTCTTTAGATCATTTTGTCTCCCCCTTTTGTATGCATCCAGCCATTCGTCCTTCTTCGCCTTGTGTCAATTGTGTGGTTGTGTTTTAAAGTGCAGAAATGTTTGTTTGGATTTGTAAACCAATTTACATTTATTGCACATTATTTAAATTTTTCTTTTAGTTTTTCCCATTTTATTTGTAGCATATTTTATTTAGTATCAGATATTTTGAAGTACATACATATCTATTTTTTCCTTATTATTTCTATGGCAGATTGTTAAAGGAAATAGGGAGTTTGCTTTCAGTTTGTCTTATTATATCCTTCACCTTCGTGAAAAGGATATATATATAAGTTTGTCATTCCGTTTGTAATTTCTATAATATAATTTTCCGGAGTCGAAAAGCCTGTTTGTTAAAATCAGTTTTTAGAGGACCCCAGATATCGGGGATTTCCAAATCTTCAACAATTCTGTTAGACATGCTTACGGGAAGATCGCTATTTCAAATCAGCAAAATCGGTCCATAAATAACGGAGATATGAGCAAAAATCCGAGACAACCTCTGAAAATTTCATCAGAAATTTAAATTTTTTATACATGCTCAAACAGAAATTGCAAAAAACAACAACAAAATACATAATCATACGGTAAATTTTGTTATTGTACTCTTGTTTATAAAAAAACAAGGCAGAGCAAGAGCAGCAGATCAAGAGTAGCAGAGCGAGAGCAGCTCTGGTGTATTGTTATTGGCTAGAAACATGAAATTAAGTATGTGGAGCCTGGCTTAAGTTAGAAGCCATAAAAGGGAACTTTTTGGTACTTATTCGTTCTGCAAAAGGTGCTTTTTGAATTTTCTATAATATTGAACCTCAGAACATGAAGTTAAGTATGTAGATTCGGAATTAGCTGAGAATCCATAAAATGGAACTTTTTTGGTGCTTTTTCGTTTTTTAAAAGGTACTTTTTTATGAAATTAAGTATGTAGATTCGGAATTTGGTGAGAACACATAAAAGGGAACTTTTTGGTACTTTTTCGTTCTGCAAAAGGTACTTTTTGAATTTTCTATAATATTGAATCTAGATTCTAGAAACATGAAATTAGGTATGTAGAGTCCGAATTAGGCGAGAACCGAAGAAAGTGAACTTTTTGGTATTTTTTGTTTTTTTTTTTAAAAGATACTTTTTGAATTTTCTAAACTAATGAACCTAGATATATGAAATTATGTATGTAGAGTCTAAATTATGTGAGAACCCATAAAAGGGAATTTTTTGGTACTTTTTCGTTTTTCAAAAGTTTCTTTTTTGAATTTTCCATAATATTGAATCAAGAAACATGAAATCAAGCATGTTAAGCCCGAAGTAAGTTATGTAAAAGAAGACTTTTTGGGACTGTTTTTTTGAACACATCGTAGTAAAGGGTATATAAGATTCGGCACAACCGAATATAGAACTTTTACTTGTTTTATATATATTTTGTTTATATTTTGTATTTGTAAAGTACTTTTTTGTTGTTAGAGTATGAATAAGTTTTAGTTTTCTATATTTATCTTGTATTTTTGGAGAGTGTAGTCTGTAGTGGAAATTGCTGCAGGAGCTGTAGTCTTAAGTTTGAAATATTTACTTGTAGGGAGACTTGTTTTTGTTTCCGTTCATATATAGTTGCCAGATTATTGTAGTAGAAATTAAAAAGAAAAAACTTTCTATAGAAAACTTTATAACGACTGGAACATCCAATGAAATCTTTCTAACAACGCTTTTAAAAGACATTATATGGAAAACTGTATAAAGAGGACACTTTTCTTAAGAATCTTTATAGAAAATTGTCTAATGAAGACACCTTTCTTTAGAAAAGTGTACACTGAGAACACTTCTCAATATAAAACATTCTTAAGAAAACATATTTCTATATAAACTGTCTATAGAAACGTGTTTTCTTAATCAAAAATTCTATTAAGAAAACACTTTTCTGTAGAAAACTGTATAAAAAATATATACAGAAGACACATATGTATCTATAAGAAAGAGACATTTTTGGAGAAAAATTTTAAAAATCTGTGTGAAGAAGACACTTTTCTATAGAAAATTGTATAAACATTTTTGTATGGAAAACTTTCTTTAAAAGAGACAACAAAATATATGTTTTTAAGTTTTTGTTAATTTTCAGATTAAATTAACAATTGTCTTCTTCTTTTTTTACCCTTCACCTTCGTGAGAAGAGTATATATAAGTTTGTCATTCCGTTTGTAATTTCTATAATATAATTTTCCGACCCTATAAAGTATATATATTCTGGATCCTTATAGATAGCGGAGTGGAATGGGGATTATTTAAAAAATAAAGCATTTGGTTTGTTTTTTAACTTTATTTCGGAATATTTTTACTTCTTTTTTGGCAAAAAAAGAGATTTTTTTAAGAGGGCTTAAAGGGGAGTAGGCCAAAATATGGCCCTATCCTTAAAAATGTTGGTAGGGGCAGTTAAGTCTTCTTCAATACTATTTATGTAGAATTTAAAAGTGTCATTAGTGTTTGTAAGTGAATTTTGACCTTTAAGTCATTTTCTGAAGGGGAGTTTGTATGGGGGATAGGGTCAAATGCAGCCCGATCATTACAAAAATCGGTAGTGTCATTTAAGGTTCTATAAAACTAAGTTTTGTCGACTTTTGTTAACATAATAGATCATTTAAATTAATTATAAGTCGAAAGGCCCTATTTGGGGGGTACGGTTGTATGGGGACTAGTCGAAATAATGGACCGATTTTAACCGTTTTTCTCCTTGGGCCAAAAGAAGCGTGTGTGCCAAATTTCATCCAATTATCTTGAAAATTGCGGCCTGTACCTTGCGCACAAGTTTTACATGGACAGCGAGCCAGACGGACGGATGGACGGACATAGCTTAATCGACTCAGAAAATGATTCTAAGCCGATTGGTATGCTTTAAGGTGGGTATAGGACGAATATTTTTGTATGTTACAAACATCAGCACAAACCCAATATACCCTCCCTACTAAAGTGGTGTAGGGTATAAAAACTTTTTAAAAACCCGTCTTAAGAAGTCACTGTTAAAAAACTCAACTTTCTATACAAAACTGTCTAAAAAAGACACTTTTCTTTAAAAAAAAAAACGCCACTTTTCTATAGAAAACTGTCTATTGAAGGCAAATTTCTATAGCAACTTTCTAAAGAAGACAATTTTCTATATTCAAACTACCTAAAGAGGACACATTTCTATTTCCTATTATCTTTAAATCACGCTTTTCTAAAGGTCTAACCAGTATATTTTCGAAACATTATTCTGTGACAAAATAAGAAAAAAGTAAAATCTGGTAACCAATCCAATTCTGTTTCTACTATTTTGTTTATACAACTTGGCATCAACTTATGGAAATTAACTTTTTAAGTCTATGATGCATAATATACAATTTTTCCTATTACGTCTAGATTGTCTGACTGGATGGTGTAAAAGTAAAAGAGATTTGAAATAAAAGGAAGAAAGAAAAAAATAATAATAATTTTCCTTTCAGGATAACTTAAGTACACAAGTAAATAAAGAGATTGTTCTTCAATTGAGATGGAAAATTCATTTCATTTGAAGAGTAGAAAAACGATTAAAGAATCTATTTGTCATTTATCAAATTGTGTTAGAGTGCTAATCTCTATAATTATTTCCTTTCGCTATGTCAGTCAGGCTCGCTTTTTTTTCAATTTGCTAAAGGAATGTTTTTTATAGATTTCTTTGATATTTAATACCTGAGGTGAAAATGATAAATTCTAGTGGTAATGTAAATATGTACGTACATATTTGTGTGTGTGTGTGTGGGGGAAGAGGATTTACAACATATTTTTATGTGATCAATGTGTCAATGACCTTGTGGCGGTGGTTGAAATCTGTTAAAAATTAAACTAAAGAGGGACTAAAGTAAATATTTAATACAATTTTTGAAGATGGGTGGTAAAGTAATGGAGTATTTTTATGCCCTTTACCTTCGTGAGAAAAATATATATAAGTTTGTCATTCCATTTGTAATTTCTATAATACAAATTTCCGACCCCAAAAAGTATATATATTTTGGATCATTATAGATAGCGGAGTCGATTAGGCCATGTCCGTCTGTCTGTATGTTTATTGAAATCAGTTTTTAGAGGATCAGCGAGATCCGAATATTCAATAATTCTGTCAGACAAGGCTTTTGGGAAGGTCACTATTTAAAATCAGCAAAATCGGTCCATAAATAATGAAGATATGAGCAAAAATCCGAGATAACCTCTGAAAATTTCATCAAAAATTGAGATTTTTTTATTCATGCTCAAACAGAAATTGTAAAAAACAAAATACATAATCATACGGTAAATTTTGTTATTGTACTCTGTGTATAAAAACAAAGCAGAGCGAGAACAGCAGAGAAAGAGTAGCAGAGCGAGAGCCGCACTAGTGTATTGTTATTGGCTAGAAACATGAAATTACGAATTTTTTGGTACTTTTTCGTTCTCCAAAAGGTACTTTTTTAATTTTCTACAATATTAGCATGTAAGGCCCTATATGGTTAGGACTAGGTAAGAACCTAAAAAAGGGACTCTTTGGTACTTTTTCATTCTACAAAAGGTACTTTTGGTACTTTTTAGTTCTATAAAAGGTACTTTTTGAATAATCTATAATATTAAAATTAATTATGTAGAGCCCGGTTAGCCGAGAACCCATAAAAGGGGACTTTTTGGTACTTTGTCATTCTACAAAAGGTACTTTTTGAATTTTCTATAATATTGAACCTAGAAACAAGAAATTTAGCATGTAGGGCCTTGAATAGGTAAGGATCTAGAAAAAGGGACTTTTCGCTACTTTTTCGTTCTGCAAGAGGTACTTTTTGAATTTTCTATAATATTAAAACTAGAAACATGAAAATAAGTATGTAGAGCCTGGATTAGGTGAGAACCCATAAAAGGGTACTTTTTCGTTTTATAAAAGGTACTTTTTGAATTTTCTAAAATATTGAACCCACAAACATTAAATTTAGCATATAGGGCCTTGACTAGGTAAGAACCTAGAAAAAGGGACTCTTTAGTACTTTTTCTTTCTACAAAAGGTACTTTTTGAAAATTCTATAATCTTGAACCTAGAAACGTGGAATTAATTCTGTAGAGCCTGGATTATGTGGGAACACATAAAAGAGGACTTTTTGGTACTTTTTCGTTCTTCATAAGGAACTTTTTGAAATTTCTATAATATTGAACCTAGAAACATGAAATTATGTATGTGGATCCTGGCTTAAGTTAGAAGCTATAAAAAGGAACTTTTTAGTACTTTTTCGTTTTTCAAAAGGTATTTTTTGAATTTTCTACAATATATAACCTTGAAATATAAAATTAACTATGTAGAGTCGGAATAAGGTGAGAACTAGAAAAAGTGAAATTTTTGGTATGTTTTGTTTTTTTAAAGGTACTTTTTGAGTTTTGTATAATATTAAACCTAGAAATATGAAATTAAATATGTAGAGTCTGAGTTAGGTGAGAATCCATAAAGGTACTATTTGAATTTTCCATAATATTAAATCTAGAATCATGAAAGTAATCATGTTAAGCCCGAAGTAAGTTATGTAAAAGAAGATTTTTGGTACTGACCGTTTTGACACCGTGGTGAAGGGTATATAAAATTTGGCACAGCCGAATATAGAACTCTTACTTGTTCTTTTTTTAAATCTATACTAAATCTGTTCGAGTTCTGTTGTAGTTCTAGTTATTTAGTAACTTTTGAAGAACTGTATTTATTTTTATGCTTCCACAGAAGACTTAGGTCCTTGAGAATCAGTTTCAGTTTTGCCTATATACTACTGCATGGTAAAAATAATATTCATAGACAATTTTTTCTATAAATAGACAATTTATTGAAAATTTTCCTCAAAGCCAAAATTTTCTCTAAAACTTTGCTCTAAAAAGTTTTGCTCTTGTTTAATGCAAAATTTTTCTTCTCCCCTCGTATCTAGACTAGAGCAAAATTTTCTATAAAACTTTGCTCTAATCCAGAGCAAAATTATCTATAAAACTTTGCTCTAATCTAGAGCAAAAATTTCTATAAAAACCTGCTCTAATCTAGAGAAAAATTTTCTATAAAACTTTGCTCTAATCAAGAGCAATATTTTCTATACAACATAACTCTTGTATAGAGCAAATTTTTCTATAAAACTTTGCTTTAATATTGAGTAAAACTTTCTATAAAACTTTGCTCTAATATTGAGCAAAATTTTCTACAAAACTTTGCTCTTGTCTAGAGCAAAATGTTCTATAGAACTTTGCTCTAGTCTAGAGCAACATTTTCTTAATAAAATAACTCTAGTCTAAAGCAAAATTTTCTATAAACCTTTGCTCTAGTCTAGAGCAAACTTTTCTATAAAACTTTGCTCTAATCTAATAAAACTAAGTATGTTCTAGTTTAGAGCAAAATGCTTTGTTCTAGTCTAGAGCAAAATTTTCTCTAAAACTTTGCTCTAGTCTAGAGCTAAATTTTCTATAATACTTTGCTCTAGAAGACTTAGGTCCTTGACAATCAGTTGCAGTTTTGCCTATATATTACTACATGGTAAAAATAATATTCATAGACAATTTTTTTCTATAAATAGACAATTTATTGAAAATTTTCTTCATCAATAAACAACTTGAAATTTCACTGCTTATAAAGGCGGTTATTAAAATATTCTCTAAAATTTCGGCAAATATCTGGTTAATTACAGATTCATGTATTAATGTTCTCTATACTAATAATTAGCTTATAATACATATACATACATAGTATGTATGTATTAGCAATTATCATCATCGAAAAACATCTAAAATATGTGTCTATGAAGCATAAATTCTATTGAATAAAAACTTTAATTAGTTTATTGCAAATGACTAATTTTGTTCTTTATTTATAACCTCAAACTATAAACATAACCATCAATATATATATACATATGTATGTATGTCCTTATGTATGTGTATTCCAATAAACTTAAACTTTCATGGGCTTTTCCTGTTTCTTTAATTTTGTTTAATCATCTGATTAGTAATAAAATGATTCATGAAATATGTATGTAAGAGTGTGTGTGTGTCTATGTAAGAAAATAATAGTTATTAGAAATTATCGTTTTACGTTTGTATTTTCCCCTACAATTTTCTAATAAAGACAACTTAACTAAAATATATTTTATACCTACATACATATATACATACATATGTATATGTATACGTTAAAGACCCAGGACTCGAAATCTTTTAGAATATTCATAAGGGAATTAACTATGTACTGTACTATTAAATATATTACTATTGTACACATGAACTCTCTCAAATACATACATAAATACATCCATATTTGAGACGGATAAATGTATGGTTCAATGAGTACATTGTACACAATTTTTATACCTTTATGCCAAAGGGCGGGAGTTGGTAAAACTAACAGCTGTACTTTGATTAAATAATTCATTTGACACAACTTATAACAAGGAACAAACGAAAAATTGCAATAATATCAGACACGTTATTCCTATAAATATATTGTGTCCATTCAATTGCAAAGTAGACAATAATTTTATTTTGAAGCTACGAGGAAGGGAGTAAAATTAACTTATGTTGTCTATAAAACTTTTGCTTTAGTCTAAAGAAATATATTCTTTATTACATTGCTCTAGTGTAAAGCCAAAATTTTCTATAAACTTTGCTCTAGTTGAGAGCAAAGTTTTCTATAAAAATTTGCTCTAATCTAGAGCAGAATTTTCTATAAAACTTTGCTCTAATCGAGAGCAAAATTTTGTAGTCTAGAGCCAAAATTTTCTATAAAACTTTGCTCTATGCAAAATGTTTTATGCAAATTTTTGCATAAAAATCTAGACTAGAGCAAAATTTTCTATAAAACTTTGCTCTAGTCTAGAGCAAACTTTTCTATAAAACTTTGCTCTAATCTAGAGCATAATTTTCTATAAAACTTTGCTCTAGTCTAGAGCAAAATTATCTATAAAACTTTTCTCTAATCTAGAGCAAAATTTTCTATAAAACTTTGCTCTAATCTAGAGCAAAATTTTCTATAAAACTTTGCTCTAATCTAGAGCAAAATTTTCTATAAAACGTTGCTCTTATCTAGAGCAAAATTTTCTCTAAAACTTTGCTCTAGTCTAGAGCAAATTTTTCTATAAAACTTTGCTCTAGTCTTGAGCAAAATTTTCTCTAAAACTTTGCACTAGTCTAGAGCAAAATTTTCTCTAAAACTTTGCAAAATTTTCTCTAAAACTTTGCTCTAGTCTAGAGCAAAATTTTCTATAAAACTTTGCTCTTATCTAGTGCAAAATTTTCTATAAAACTTTGCTCTTATCTGGAGCAAAATTTTCTATAAAACTTTGCTCTATAAAGTTTCGCTCTTATTTTATAGAAAATTTTGCTGCCTCTCCTCGTACCCTCCCATACCATTTTAGTGAACTTTAACGCCACCCTTAAACTCCTAAACTTTTAACATAAACACACTACTTACAACAAAATATTAGTTTTGTATAATAATAAAAAACTTGAAAAAAAACAAACAATAATAACAAAAACATTAAAGCTTTTAAAATGCGTTTATGAATGATACGGATATAAAGAAAAGAGGAATTAAAATAAAAACAAAACATAAGCCAGACAAAATGGTACAGTTCAGTACAGTATACAACCAGTTGAGTTTGAAACGTCTGCTCTGTTATTATATGGCTGACTGTAATGCTACAGATGATGTTGCGAAGGAGGGGGAGGAAGAGTAGGGGGAGAATTTGTGAAAGAACATATTATTTGGGGGGGAGAGCCAAAGATAGAAAATCATTTTTCAAAAGTTTATTGACCTCCAAATGGTCGAGGGTTGAAAAATTGTTGTTTTTGTATTCATCTTTGTACATATACATCTCTATATATGTATGTATATTGTTGGCGGCAGACTGCATCAACAACATCATTATTATCTTCATCACTATAGAGCAGACAGCAGAAAAAAAGTTGCAGCTTCAGTAGCAAACAGTGAGACAGACAAATATACAGTCAGTCAACTATAATAAGAGCAAAAAGCACATAACAGGAAAATAACACCTCTTTTGATGATGATGATGATTTTCAAAAGATAAATACAAACAGCAAAATCTTATTGCAGACAATCGAGACCAGACTGAAGGCAGGCAGTCAGGCAACAGCGTTAAAGTTCATTCATTCATATACATTCACTCACATAGTCAGCCAGGAAGGCAGACACTACTCCTACTCATTCAACCAATTAAATGTTTAACAACAACAACAATAACAAATATAAAGTCGGCATTTTATCATATATATACAAAAACACTCACACGTATAGTCACACATATTCATATAAATGCATACAAAATACCAAAATCAAACAACAGTAAAAACCAAAAAAAAAGGTTTTATTTTCTATATATTAAACACCCAAGGGTTGTTGCTACACAAACACATGCTTATAGTACCTTACACACAAACACCTACAATTTCACATACTTCTTATATATACATACATACATACATACATACATACATACATACATAGAGTTAAAGCACAGAAGAGCAGAAGTTGTTTAGTAAAAGAAAGCGGCACACACACTCACACACAAATGGTGGTAGTTAATACTGAAAGACAACATTATACATCAACATACATTCATACGTATCACATTGTACAACTCCCTAGCCACCCCTTATGTCAGACAAAAGTATTATATCTCATTCATTTTAATGATTATAATAAAGGTAAAGAAGACGAGAAAATCTTGAACTACAGAAAATAATAAAACGTATTAAAACAAATTTTTTTCCGTATTCTTGTTTTTTTTTTGTAAAGAAATTCTTACATAAGTTTTGTGTGTGTGTATTTTTTTTAATACAAATTTCAAATATTCCTTGATATAATCCTATAAACAGACTGAATAAACAGCAACAATAATATTGTTTTGTATAAAAAGGAAATGTTTGCAAAAATAAACCATTAAGAGTTGCCATATTTTAGGATTTTTGTGGTCAAGGAAATGTAAACACATTCTTATAAGAAATTGGTGGGTAACCTGTTAACGCAAATTATTAAAAGTAAAACAATCAACCGAATAAACCTAATTGGATCTCCGCTCCGGTACGACCCGATTCTCAATCAGCCAAAGATTGTCAACTTAGCAACAGCGGTATCAACCGGAGAACAACAACCGAACAAACCAGAATAGAAGTATGGTGCTATTGCGCCTTGCGTCTAGTATCGGACATAGTGATTTGGATGTCTTCGATAATGTAATTTAGAATCTAAAAGAGAAAAGTATGTTGCTAGTAACACACTCAATAATTTTGTCAGTGACTTTGTGACTTACAGATGACAAATTTTGTGCCAGAGTGACGCCGTCACTCAATTAGTAAAAGCCAAACAATCAACCGAACAAATCAGAACATGAGTACACTTTTGGAATCATTGCCTATCGGATATTAGATGGCCATAGTGTTCCAGATACTTATCTACGGATAATGTAATTGAGAATCTAAAAGAGTAAAGTTTATTGCTAGTGACCACCAATACATATTTCGTGGGTGCACACTCAATATTTTTTGTGCTACTTAAACCATATATTGAGCTGTATACGACTAACCACCATCAATGTTAATAGTTAGGCTATGTCCAACATTGCTTAAGTACTTCAGCCATGGTGGTATCATGGCAGTCCAGCCAAACAATCAACCGAACAATCTAGAACATGAGTACATATTTGGAACCATTGTCGCTCGGATACTAGATGGCCAAATTGTTCTGGATATCTCCGGATAATGTAGGCGTCTGGCTAAAAAGATTTCAAGATAACGGAATTTGTAAATCGTACCTTTATCACTATACATCCGACACATTCACTTGATCATGGGGGTGGAACGAGCAATACAATTTCTGTATTTCATTCTATTGTTATCAATTGCTTCCAAGTCATTTGTCTCATTGATCCTGAATGGCAACAGCACCATTTCAAATTTTATTCATAACACCTTGCATCAGTCTTTTATCCAAAATTCACTTCTTACGATTTAGGTTTCAATCACAGGATCTACTTGTACCTTGAGGGAACTCCCATACAAACAGATTATGTGATTCTCTGGTTCGGTAACAAGTAGAAAGACTCGATGGAAATGACTCCTCCAGTTTAAAGAGTATAAACTAAAGGATTGCAACAACACCAGTATGAGAAAGGTACCCAATGCAACATGTAGGGCAAGTGCAAATGGGCGAAGTACAAGCCGCTTTTTTCAGCAACAGGATCACCGCTCATGCAGCGAAAGTACAGAATATAATGACATGCCATTCTTTATCCGGGAAACGATAATATTTCACCTTTTTGTCTCTTTTATTCACAAACTTTTAAGAATCCGGCCGCTGGTCCGAAGGCGATCTTTAGAAAAGACATTTGATTTGAGAAACAGAAGTATTCTCAACACAAAAAAGGATAATCGTTTCCGATAAGGCCTGATATGTGGATTTATGAAATATGTCGTTAGGGTTTCGAGTTGGTAGTCAAATACAAATTAATAATCAGATTAGTTAATCTAAAAATAAATTAATTCGTATGTTAATCCATTTTGATGTTTTTGAGTTCAATATTTATCTTCGCAGTGTTGCCATACAAAACAACTGAAAACGTCACTGTTTTTTTATTTTTGCATCAGCTGTTTACACTTTTACATATCTTGCTCAAGTTTAAAACACCTCCATTGGACGCTTAAACTAGCAAACAAAATTAGTTGATTATATAATCAAAACCAACATTCATAGATTAATTTTAATTTAATCCCTAATCCTTCACCTAAAGATTTTAAGAAATGTACCGAGTATATGGGGAATTGATATGCTTCTGCATCGCTCATGTCAGCGTTGGTTAAGCAGATGCGCAGTGCTGCGTTTTTTGAAGTTCAACAATTTATTGACTTAATTAAGTCTCAAGAAAGGAGTTTGCTCCTCCTTGTTAAAGTATTTATTGGGGTTTATTCATGTTACTTTCCATTCCGCAACTGGACTATTATGAAGGGTGATTTTAATTCTCCATGATATAAGAATTATAACAAGGTCAATAATCTTTGAAGTTCTTAATATTTTCTGATATTTGGCAATCCTAATGTTTTTTTTTTAAACTATTTTAACATTTGTCCCGGAACACATACAAGTCATCCACCCTTGCTGAATAAAAGTACATACATGCATATATAACAAAAACAAAAAACAAAAATTAAATAATAAATATTGTTGAAAATAGTAGATTGAGCAGTTGTTGTAGTAGTACTAGAGCAGCAACATCAGCAGCAGCAGCTGTAATTTGATTCAACAAACAAAAATTTAAACAAAACAAAAGTTTCATATTTGCGGCACATGAAAACAAGTTGCTACATACATATACACTTTATAGTATGTCTGTGTATGTTGTTGCCACAAATGTGTGTGTACGAAATTTAGTATGAAACAAACCGACCCTTGTCCAACAACCAAGCAACATAATCAGCAACATTTATATAAACCAGCATGTCTAAAAACAGTGATTTTATAAAGTAATCGTTTAAAGATTATATAGCGAGTAAACTGTAAAATATACACGGACACAGAAAGGAACTTTATCGATATAAGTATATGAATACTAGACATCTGTCATTCATTCACGAGAACATCGAGCATTTCCGATCCAATACACTAGACGTTATGAATGTTTCTTTATTAGGCAGCACTTAACCTCTACTGCAAGGTGAGACGAGGTAATAACTTTCCCAGTTTTGACCTGTTCAAAATGTAAGACCCATTCAACTTGAAGTTTATATTAGGAGTCACTGTTTCTGCATTGGAACATACAAAATGTCATGCAGTATTAGGGAGTTTTTATTATTATAAGAATCAAGTTTAATTCATTCCTCTGCAAGGTCAAAGACCACATACGATGTAATAAGGTAGAAATATATCTTCAATTGCATTCTCTCTCTCTCCCAGCAACTCGACAGGGAGTGACGAAACTGTTTGGTAAAGTTCAAAGAAAATCGTAACTATGACCTGGCTAACATAGAAAAAGTTCGGTTGATTAAGTTTGGGTAACATTGCCTAATGTAATTCGGGAAAATTAAATGGGCAAATGGGCGACGAAAATGTGACAAAGATAATAGTTTGAGAAATAGATCATTGAAGGATGGGTATGTTACAGCATTACTCATGATGGTGGAATTCCTGGTAGTTCATATTGGATGCTATGACCGAGATTAGTGATACAACTGGTTTTACAACATGGAAATGGTAATTGTCTCCTCCTTGTATTGAGGTCGGCTTCATGCTATCTGTCATTCCGCAATGTGATCATTTGTCAAGAGATCAAGTACTACAGCAAAGTTGTAAAAGGCCAGTGTAGACTCGACTATGTATGTGAATTACTTTTTATACCCTTCACCTTATATATATATAAGTTTGTCATTCCGTTTGTAATTTCTATAATATAATTTTCTGACCCCATAAAGTATATATATTCTGGATCCTTATAGGTAGCGGAGTTGATTAAGCTATGTCCATCTGTCTGTCCGTCTGAGTGTTTGTTGAAATCAGTTTTTAGAGGACCCTAGATATCGGCGAGATCCGAATCTTCAATAATTCTGTTAGACACGCTTTCGAGAAGATCGCTATCTAAAATCAGCAAAATCGGTCCATAAATACCGGAGATATGAGCAAAAATCTGAGACAACCTCTGAAAATTTCATAAAAAATTTAGATTTTTTTTATTCATGCTCAGAAAACTGTAAATTACAATAACAAAACACATACTTAATCATACGGTAAATTTTTTATTGCACTTGTTTATAAAAACAATGCTGAGCATGACGTCACTATACAAACAATGAGTATGTTGTTATTGGTTAGAAACATGAAATTTAGTATGTAGGACCGGATTAGGTTCGAAAACTTAAAAGGGGATTTTTTTGTTACTTTTTCGTTCTACAAAAGGTACTTTTTTGAATTTTCTATAATATTGAACCTAGAAACATGAAATTTAGAATGTTGGACCTTGACTAGGTAAGAACCTATAAAAATGTACCTTTTGGTGCTTTTTCGTTCTACAAAAGGTACCTTTTGAATTTTCTATAATATTGAACCTAAAAAAATGAAATTTAGAATGTAGGACCTTGACTAGGTAAGAACCTATAAAAAGGGACTTTTTGGTACTTTTTAGTTCTACAAAAGGTACTTTTTTGAATTTTCTATAATATTGAACCTAGAAACATGAAATTTAGAATGTAGGACCTTGACTAGGTAAGAACATATAAAAGGGACTTTTTGGTACTTTTTCTTTCTACAAAAGGTACTTTTTGAATTTTCTACAATATTGAACCTAGAAACATGAAATTAAGTATGTAGAGCCGGGATTAGCCTAGAACACATAAAAGGGGACTTTTGGCACTTTTTCGTTCTTCAAAAGGTACTTTTTGAAGTTTTTATAATATTGAACCTAGAAGCATGAAATTTAGCATGTTGGGCCTTGACTAGGTAAGAACTTGCAAAAAGAGACTTTTTGGTACTTTTTCTTTCTACAAAAGGTACTTTTTGAATTTTCTATAATATTGAACCTAGAAACATGAAATTTAGTATGTAAAGCGCGGATTAATTTAGATCGTATAAAATGGGCTACAATTGGTATTTTTTGATTTTTTGTATTAATATTCGTAATGACTGTTTTTTAACACATCATGGTGAAGGGTATATAAGATTCGGCACAGCCGAATATTGAACTCTTACTTGTTTTATACTAGTCTGTTGATATGTTTACGGACTAGTCTGTTAAATTGTTTATGTACTAGTAGCTCCGTGGCATATGACCTTGGTTAAATCTCCACCTTGTTGTTATTGCAATCCCTTGGTACAGATGTGTTACCAATACCTCTAGTTAGCCTGGACTATAAACTGGTGATGTCAAATGTATGGCATGGTGTCTAACCAGATCACCAGATAATCTGGTACTACGAGTGGCCAGTTGCTCACAGGACTTGTCTTGCTGGTCAGTTGGTTGAAATTCCGACGGGATCCACGTAGTGGCTGATATATCCTATGCCTAATGGGTTGGATAATTCTCTAGTCGAACAGGTCTGTGTACAAAGCAGCATATGCTGGATTCCTGAACCCGATCGGTGTTTCTTATCGGTCGCGCAGTGGGACTCCGGTATATGCTGGGGAATTGTCAGGTTAGTATTAGATAGCTCGAGTACTTGAGCAAAGTGCACGTATAATGGACCGGACATCCATGTACGTATATTGCAACCTTTGTGTAAGATACACAGAGCAGCAATGGTGAGTTGTTTCTTAGTTTTACTCACCCAGTGGATGGAAGAGATCACCGTGAAATAGGCCGTCTAGGCAAGTGTTCTTGTAAAGCACCCGACTTCAATGTCTATGTACTAGCATGTTTACTTTTATAAAGACTAGTCCATGGACTTGCTTTTTGATGGCCTAAGATCTAGTCTAGTGGCTAGTTGAAGTTGACTACTCTAAAGATTAGTATTTGGACTAGTCTGTTATCTAGTCTATGGTCTACTACTACTACTACTCAAAAGATAATTATATAGACTAATTTATGGGCAACCGTTTGGTATAGGGAATTGACATATCCATGGTCTCGATTATTGAATATGGAGAAGTGTATTAACTAGTTTATGGACTAGTCTAATGACTAGTCCCTAATGAACGCATTAATAAGACTATTCACAACTCTATTGACTAGTCGGAACAGCTTAATCTAAGTTTCCTGGTGATTGAACTGCTATCTAGGTCAAAATCATCTTATTGCTAATAAGAGATGCGACAAACAATTTATAGTTTTTATAGACAGCTAGCAAAACAGGATAAAAAGTGAAATACAACCTAACCTTAATGCTACCCTAATGTGAAATAAAGATTTTGTTGATTTTTTTTTGCAGTCACCTAACCATTTAGCCATATTCTGTTAAATCGTCTGTCCCTACTACACCAACATACACACACACATACAAACATTCACACAAATTATTATTATTCAGTCAGCTAGAAGGCGAAAAACTAGACGGACATACGGACACAAACATTCCTGCTACTTCCGCTTGATGATTAACAAAAAAAAAGTATAAAATTCAGACAAAATTGAAACTGAAATGAATACGATGACGAACAAAAATCAGCAACAACGAATATATATTTGGAATTGTTTGCACGAGGGCAGCTGTGTGTGTGTGTGTGTCAGTGTATGAATGTGGTTTAAAATATGTTCGTTGTTCATGGTGGAGGAAGTAAATGGGCAACAGACGTGTTTTAAAGAAAAAGGAAACAAATATATTCTAAATTAGAAATACAGAACAGAGCGCATGCATCTGCACAAAAATACTCTTTTATTATGCGTTGTATATAGAATTTTGCACAAAATACACTTTGTTTGACAGTGTGTTATGCACCCCTCTTTCTTTTGCCTCCTGCAATTTTTTTCGACATTTAATCAGCGAAGGGGTGTTTTTATAATCCACTGTATATGTACTTATTCAGTACACTTGAAACTATTTTATGCGTCTAACTATTGACTAGATGTTCTGTTGAAATTTTAACATAGGATATGTTTTTAAATGAAAGTATTTATTTTGCCCATCACTGTCTTAAGCCAATGAAATAATACGAACATACATACAGTGAATCAACTAAGTTTTTTGCCTACCTTTTTTAAGAAAATCTTTCCTATTGTTCATAAATAAAATTCGATTAAACAGGTAAAGGGTAAATATATGTTTTCCAACTAAAAATAGAGATTGTGTAAAATGGGAAAAATTAGAAAAAATATTAAAATACAAATTTTGGTGCATTTGTTATTGCATTTTATTATTTTTCATCAGAATTTGCATGTCAATAAAGTATTTTGCATATTGAGAATTCCGGTTAATTTCATTGGGTTTTTCAAATTATTTTTGGATTTTATTGTTTTATTGTTAAAAGGAAGAGTGTTAAGTATTTTTCAATTGCAATTTGCAAAAATCATATCCTCATTGGGTGAAAATGTGATGTTATTTGCCTTAAAATGTTTAAAGGATAATAATGAGGCAATTTCGATATAAAAAAATAGTTTAGATTTCTAGAACAAGTGTAAATCAATAAAATATAATTATAAAATGTTTAATCAATAACATTAAAAAATATAAAATAGAGTAATAGGTGAAATTATCAAAAAAATTATTAGAAAAAACGCACTAAGTGCTCTTTCAAAATCTTTAACTGCCAAAGGGAGGCGACTTGTATCCAAGGAAAACTTTTGGACTCCTGATTTATCTTTTTCAAAATCTATATACCAACTAGGAGGAACACTATGTTTAAATTTAGACCTTTTAAACAGAATTGCTTGGAACCAATGTAAAAGGAACTGTCATGTAGTACAGGAAAAATACCTAATTTAGATATTTTAAAATAGAGGTGGTTATCATACAGTAACGTCAACAAAAGCAATATTTTTCACCCAATACACTTATATATATTTAGAACTCAAATCAAGAATACCTATCCAGATCCAAATACGCCTACTGTATCTTATTCATAAAATAAAGAATTTAAAATATGAGGTTGAAAATCAAGATTTTAGCATTTAATAGTTCTATAGTAGTATATGGTGATGTCCTCATACTTAGAGTGGCTAGGATGGTACTTAGTGTTAGATTTATTAAATAAGAATCAATATTATACAATTCTAAATAAAATTTACACAAAACTCCCCAAATAGATGGAGTTTCCGTAATATAATTTTTGTTTATCAATACAAAATGACCAAAAACGATAGATTTCATGTTAAATCAAATATTGATAAATTCTGATAGGTATATAGGATAATAAATCGGTTAAGAAATGTCCAAATTTAGTCGTTCCACTACTAAAATATCTAAAAAAATGTTAATCTAATATATAGGAGTAATAAAAATATTAAATATTATAAAATAATGCAGCAATATTAAAAAAAAATGTACAAAAAATCTAAAAAAGAAAAATACTTGATTAACCCAAAAAATTAACAATACGTTCACAATTTATCAAAAATCTCGTTAATTAATATAACGATTTTACTTTTTATGGTAGAAAATTAAAATATAAGATATTCTTTAAAAAATACAACAAACAAATTGCTTTATTTAGCTAAAAATAATTGTTCACATAAAGTTTTTTCTTAAAATTTATAGGCAAAAAACTTAGTTGATTCACTGTATGTACATACTACGTATTGCCTAAAACAACGTGCAGTTCTTATAAAACTACTTTTTTTATATTATTTAAAAGTTTTAATTTTAGCGAACTGATCGAATGACCCCTACAAAGACATTGACACAACTTCCATATAAAACTCTCGAAACAAAATCAAATAAATCCTTTTGTTTTAAGTTTTGCTCACGTACTTTTTAGTCTGGTCTGTTTTTTTTGTGGTTTGTACAGTATTTGTTGTTTTTTTTTTGCATTCCTCATACATTCTTTGCTGCAGTGTAGGTATTGTGTGTTGCGGCAGCAAAGTACGAAATCAACCCTGTCAAAAACAATAAAGAAAACGAAAAAAAATTATTTAGCAATTTTAATGGCTTCAATGAAATAAAGGAACTAAATTTCACTGCTACATCATTATTAAATTTTGCTTATGTCCTATTATAAACCGGCAGACAGTGTGTTGTAGAGCACTTTAAGCAAAAGCGGTGCAAAACACAACATATGGTGGATTGGTTTTATATTCGGCACTTTTTGTGTTATTTATCTGTCTGTTTTCATTATAGTCAGTCAAATTTTGTGTTTGTATTTTGTTGTTTTATCGTGTCATTTGTTTACACATTATGGGCGTTTTTCTTTCGATCAGATACAGTATTGTCTCGATAACTACGTAAATTAGTTTTTGTTTTTTGTGTGTACGGTATTAAATATATTAAGGTAGTTCCCTTCTGTGTCCAGTATTTAAGGAATTTCTAGAATTAGGGTTCATCTTATAGTAACACACTTAGAAAGGTGAGTGCATGACTACAACAATGCAAAAACAACATGTATTTTGTTTTTGTACTACCATCAGACTAATGTCAAAAATGACATAAGAAGCTTAAACAAAACAAGTAAGTAAGTTTTATATTCGGCTGTGCCGAATCTTATATACCCTTCATTATGATGTGTTAAAAAAGAGTCAGTACGATTTTTATTAAAAAAAATCAAAAAATACCCCTTTTATCGGTACTCACTTAATCCAGGCTCTACAAATTTAATTTCATGTTTTCTAGATTCTTACCTAGTTAAGGGCTTACATGCTAAATTTCATTTTTCTAAGATCAATATTATAGAAATTTCAAAAAGTACCTTTTGTAGACCGAAAAAGTGCCAAAAAGTCCGTTCTTTTATGTTCTTACCTATTTAAGGCCCTAAATGCTAAATTTCATGTTTCTAGGTTCAATATTTTAAAAAATTCAAAAAGTACCATTTTACGTGTTCTGATCTAATCCGGGCTCTACATACTTAATTTCATATTTCATGGTTCTATATTATAGAAAATTCAAAAAGTACCTTTTGTAAAACGAAAAACTACAAAAAAGTCCCCTTTTATATGTTCTCACCTAATCCGGACTCTACAAACTTAATTTCATGTTTCTAGGTTCAATATTATAGAAAATTCAAAAAGTACCTTTTGTAGAACGAAAAACTACAAAAAAGTCCTAGTCAAGGCCCTACATGCTAAATTTCATGTTTCTAGGTTCAATATTATAGAAAATTCAAAAAGTATCTTTTGTAGAACGGAAAAGTACCAAAAGCTCCCATTTGATGTGTTCTGATCTAATCCAGGCTTAATTCATGGTTCTATATTATAGAAAATTCAAAAAGTTCTTTTTGTAGAACGAAAAGGTACAAAAAAATCCCCTTTGATGTGTTCTCTATCTAGGTTCTATATTATATAAAATTCAAAAGTTCCCTTTTATGTGTTCTGATCTAATCTGGGCTCTACATACTTAATTTCATGTTTCTAGGTTCTATATTATAGAAAATTCAAAAAAGTACCTTTTGCAGAACGAAAAAGTACCAAAAAGTTCCCTTTTATGTGTTCTGATCTAATCCGGACTCTACATACTTAATTTCATGTTTCTAGGTTCTATATTATAGAAAATTCAAAAAGTACCTTTTGTAGAACGAAAAAGTACTAAAAATCCCCTTTGATGTGTTCTCGTCTAATCCGGACTCTACATACTTAATCTCATGTTTATAAGTTCAATATAATAAAAAACCCAAAAAGTACCTTTTGAAAAACGAAAAATAGAATATTTCAAAAGTTTCTTTTGAAATTCTCACCTAATTCAGAATCTACATACTTAATTTCATTTTTAATTTCTAGGTTCATTATTAGAAAAAATTCCAAAAGTACCTTTTAAAAACAAAAAAAGTACCAAAAAGTTCCCTTTTATGGTTTCTAATTTAAGCCAGGCTCCACATACTTATTTTCATGTTTCTAGCCAATAACAACAAACTAGTGCTGCTCTCGCTCTGCTACTTTTGGTCTGCTGCTCACGCTCTGCCTTGTTTTTATAAACAAGAGCACAATAACAAAATTTACCGTATGATTGTGTATTTTGTTGTTGTTTTTTGCAATTTCTGTTTGAGCATGAATAAAAAAACTAAATTTTTGATGAAATTTTCAGAGGTTGTCTCGGATTCATCGGACTGATTTCAACAAACATACATACAGACAGACAGATAGATATAAGGATCCAGAATAAATACTTTTTGGGATCGGAAAATTATATTATAGACATTACAAACGGAATGACAAACTTATAAATACCCTTCTCATGATGGTGAAGGGTATAAAAACATTCTTAACATGTAAACAATAACAACTTTTGACATATGCATACTCCACACAAAAATGAAAAACATAATCAGCTGCTTTATTGCAGTCACCTTACTTTATTATTCCATGGTAGTGCAGTTCGCACAATGTGCAACGGACCAAATGAGATCCCTTAAGTTGGAGGCCCACACAACGTGTTCTACACTTTCTCGCATTCTACGCGTAGCTATAGCAGTGGATACTGTGTCGGTGTTGTGCATTTTCCGAGGACCATACTGGTGCAGCTTATTGTTAGATGACAGGAGAGCTGAGCAAGAGAAAAACCCTCTAGAGTCTTCTTGGCAGTTGTAAGGAGTGATGTAATCTAGTACTTCTAAGGTTTTCAGAACTAGAATGATGCCATTCGTGCATTAAATACTAGGCTAACCACTGACATATTGAAATCTAAAGCCTTTAACTTTGCGTTCGACAAGGTGTTATAACATCATACTTAATGGATATTCAATTGGGACCAAGACTTTAAATGGTGAATGCCATCTGTATATAAGGCTATGGAGTGCCCGTTACTGGAAATTTGTAGAGTTTGGTAGCAACTCATCGTTTGTTCTTGTCTATCTATCTATCTCTGGGTACTCCATGAATTGGCAGCGAATTGCGCTCGCTTGCAGCATTCAGGGTCGGAATATCGGCAAACCTGATGTCAGAATGACACAAACTTATTCGGTCAAGGGCTGTCAACAACTACAATAATGAAAAAAGGTTAAAATTATTATTAAATACTCCACTATTTGCATAAGGAAATAAGGTATGGAAAATATTACGTGAATTCTAGCTTAGGTAAACTTTATGCCTAAAAAACTGAATTAAAAGATCATTCCCTAATATGTTGTGGACCTTACATTATTTGCGTCTAGATCCTAAAAGATGATGTTGTTTTTTTTTTAGAATATCAACTACTACCATGTTCTTCAGACGTTTAAAATACTACACGTACATACACATGTATGTATATGCAACGACTTGCACTCTTTTTAATGTCTCTTACACAGGTTGTGTTCTTATTTATGTTATGACTTTTTTGCACACTACTACTAAGTATAGGGTTTTCGAAACGGAGATAAGTCAATGAACCTCGCAAACGTTTGTTTATTATCTTTCCAACTTAACATTCATCATTCTTTCTTTACATGATATAATAGGAAACCAGAGATACAAGCCAAGACGGTCCAAATAGGCGCCGGTTACAGCTCAAAAGCTTAAGACAGCTTAAACGTAGTCGTTGATATAGGTTGGAATCGCACATGTATTTCAGAAAATAATTTCATCAATTTGAACGGATTTGTCGCTAATTTAAATCCTAGTGGTTTGTGTTCTAGTCTGGTAGACTCTCGCCTGAGTCACTGGTTAGGGAGCGCACTACAGGCTCGATAAAGGCCTAGGTGTATTTCTTGGGATTTGGTGAATAAAATTTGTCCTACCTTTCTTCCCACTTACGAACTACCTAACTAACTAACTAAGTAACTAACTAATTAATTAACTATCTATTCAACTAGTTACCTTACTTACTAACTAACTAACTAACTAACTAACTAACTAACTAACTAAATAACTAACTAACTAACTAACTAACTAACTAACTAACTAACTAACTAACTAACTAACTAACTA
>NC_060950.1:59751171-59752844 GCF_022045245.1 Lucilia cuprina | reverse complement strand
GTCGAATGGTTCCGCGTTTGTCAGGTTAACTTCCGAAACAACGCAATAAAAAAGATCAACACTATAAGCAGCAATAACACCAACCGAACAACGTTAAGAAAATCAACACCCTAAACTACAATACAACATGCACCATCAGCAATATCAGCAACGACATCACATGCAATAACTTATACACCAACACAACGGTCAACATTAACAACCGCAGTCATAATAATTGCCTAACAAACGATCTAAACGTATATTCATATGAATATAATACGATAGAATATGAATCATATCTTAACGAAAAAATTGGAATATTTTGAAAGCATTTTATGATGAGGACAGGAGAAAAACAAGCAAAAACCATGATCGTAGCAGTGTGCGGCTGTCGTCGTATATATTTCATTTGTTATATAGTGCTAGGAAATTTATACAATCTTTAGGCAGTAGTAACACCAAACACAATAACATTTGGAACATCAACAACCAAATAACGAACAACATCAGTACTTTTGAGAGGAACTCATAAGATGTAAATTGTAATGCAGCTGAAGTAAAGCTCAAGTTTTTTCGACATTAATTGAATTTCAATTCATTTGTGTTATAATAAAGTTTTATTTAGTACAGCCATGGTCAATAATAATTTTTTCAAAAAGATGAAAAAAGGTACGTTACGTAGAAGTCACGTTGTTATGTTTGGTGTTAGTGAGGGTGATAGTGTTGATGTTTCTAACGTTGCTGCTGTCTAAAGATTTTTCATAACTATGACATCAGCATACACAACAGAAACACCATCAATGATCTATAACATCAACATTAACTACGTCTGAGATACCAACAGCCCAATATACAATATCAATACAGGCAACTCCCAATACAATAAAAAAGATCAACACTATTAGCAGCAGTAACATTAATCAGAACAACGTTAGGAACATGAACATCCCCATTTACAATACAACGTACACCATCAACAATATCAGCAAAAACATCCCAGCATTTCGACGGGACAGTCCTGAACTGACTACTTAACCACTTGTTGTGGCCCCTAGTCACCTGACCACCCAGGTGACCAACCATTTTAACATGGGCTTGTCCTACGAGGAAGTCAATCGTCACCCTACCCTACAAAGAGGATGGTAATATCCAAATGGGTTCCTGGAAGTCAGTCACATTACTACCTACAATCATTTCTCCAAAAGATGGGTAAAATAACTACTTCCGGAAGTTCAATAAAACGACAACAACTTTTAAGAGTCTAATCTCTAGATTAATTGCAGACAGTAAAGAGAGTCAGCCAATGGAACTAAAATTCAAGTGTCTACTCTATGAGTCTATACTATGGGACAACAATGTGACGATTGACCCGGAAGATATAAATTTGAGTCAACCAGATGGTGGCATATTAGTAGAAATTAATAATCATTGCTCCAAAAAAATGGGTAATATAACTACTTTCGGAAGTGCAACAAAAAAAAAAAGGACTCTAAAGTGACGACTGCCATCATTCTCCATTACAAAGGGTACATTCGTGACGAATGATCCAAAACATACGGATTACAATCATCCAGGTGGTTAACTATTAGTGGAAATTACTGTCTTTTTCACTTAAGTGTCTTCTTTGTAAGAGGGAGCGGAGACAGTCGTCACTTTAGTGTCCTCTTTGTTAGCGGGAGCGGATACAGTCA
>NC_060950.1:59747191-59751071 GCF_022045245.1 Lucilia cuprina | reverse complement strand
AAACGTTGTTGTCAGAGTACACGTCGCAATTTTTAAAAAAAAATTTTATAAAATATAACATTTTTAATGTTATCTCTGGCTCGAATATTCCTAGCAAACGGAAATAGCTCACATTACATGCCTTTTTCAGAAAATTAGCTTTACATCAATAAATTGCTTAAATATACCAGAACTGAGAGAAAATTTATAACAAAACATTTATATGCTAAACAAATCACATTTTATACTCATAACTGTTATAGGATATCATATGCTTCATTATATGCAAAATATTTTGTTTTTAGTTCTTTAAATTTTATAGACAATCAATAACACTTATTTTAAATATTCTATAAATGTTCAAACACTATATAACAAAGCCAGTTGTGTGCTAGTGAGAGTTATGGGTTCAAATATTGCGCTCTAGCAATATCGCGAGTTTTTACAGAATTCATGATAAGAAATTGTTTTTCATATACACTCATACTTATGTACGATGAGAGCCGCGCGTTGTTACGCTCATTGTTATTGCTTCTTTTCCTTTTGTATTCCTTCCCCCCATCATATACGTTTGAAAATTTTTGTGCAGATAAGCATTCCATATGATTCATATTCTTTTCTAGCATGTACTTTAACGTTTAGAACGTGTAGATCGTTTCCTAGGCAATTACTATGACCGTTGTTGTATAGGTTGTTCTATGTGATGTTGTTGCTGATAGTTGTATTGTAGTTTAGGATGTTGATGTTGTTCTTAACGTTGTTTTGGTTGGTGTTACTGCCGCGGATAATATTGATGTTCCTAATGTTGTTGTGGTTGCTGCTGCTGATAGTATTGATGTTGTTTATTGTGATGTTTCGGGTGTTGTCTGTATTGTATTGTATATTGGGCGTAAGGAACATTAACACTATCAGCAGCAATAACACCAAAAAGAACAACGTTAAAAACATCAACAATAAAAACACAATGAAATTCAGCATAAATAAGTTTCATGAGTCTAAAGCTTTCTACCAAATTTTATTTCCATTGTTATACTAATACAATGGTCGTGTACTGCTCAACTTTTCGTCGTCTATATGTCCACGAAAACGTTCTTGTCATAGTATACGTCGTTGTCATAGTATACGTCGTTGTTGTCAGAGTACACTATAATTTAATAAAATATGATACAAATGTTATCTCTGGCTCGAATATTGCTAGCAAACGGGTCTAGCTCACATTACATGCCTTTTTCAGAAAATTAGCTTTACAACAATAAATTGCTTAAATATACCAGAACTGAGAGAAAATTTATAGCAAAGCATTTATATGCTAAACAAATCACATTTTATACTCATAACTGTTATAAGATATCATATGCTTGATTATATGCGAAATATCTTGTTTTTATTACTTTAAATTTTATAGACAATCAATAACACTTATTTTAAATATTCTATAAATGTTCAAACATTATATAGCAAAGCCAGTTGTGTGCTAGTGAGAGTTATGGGTTCAAATCTTGCGCTCTAGCAATTTCGCGAGTTTTTACAGAATTCATGATAAGAAATTGCTTTTCATACACACTCATACTTATGTACGATGGGAGGCGCGCGTTGATACGCTTATTTTTTTTGCTTCTGTTCCTTTTGTATTCCTTCCCCCCATCATGAAATACGTTTGAAAATTTTTGTTCAGATAAGCATTCTATATGATTCATATTCTTTTCTAGCATGTACTTTAACATTTAGAACGTGTAGATCGTTTCCTAGGCAGTTACTATGATGTTGACCGTTGTGTATAGGTTGTTGTATGTGATGTTGTTGCTGATAGTTGTATTGTAGGTTAGGATGTTGATGTTGTTCTTAACGTTGTTTTGGTTGGTGTTACTGCTGCGGATAGTGTTGATGTTTCTAATGCTGCTGCTGATGGTGCTAATATTGTTTATTGTGTTGTTTCGGGTGTTGTCTGTATTGATATTGTGTATTGGGCGTAAGGAACATCAACACTATCAGCAGCAATAACAGCAAAAAGAACAACGTTAAAAACATGAACAATAAAAACACAATGAAATTCGGCATAAATAAGTTTCATGAGTCTGAAGCTTTCTACCAAATTTTATGAATATCCCTCCATAATTGACCATACATCCTCAATTACCATTGGTATACAAAAAGCACTAATGTTGGTACGCTCAGCATCATCATCATTTTCCATACTGTTATTACGATCATCGACAATTTCAATGGCTGTGTTGTGGTGCACTGCTCAAGGCTTCAATTCAATTTCCATTGGCATACCAAAAACATCAAAGTTAGTGCGGTCAGCATCATCATCGTCATGTTGCACATCGTCAATTTCCATTGTTATACTAATATAATGGATGTGCGGTCGTGTACTGCTCAACTTTTCGTCGTCTATGTGTCCAAGAAAACGTTGTTGTCATAGTATACGTCGTTGTCATAGTATACGTCATTGTTGTCAGAGCACACTATACTGTTAGTGTGATCATCGACAATTTCAATGGATGTGCGGTCGTGCACTGCTCAACTTTTCAACATCTATGTGTCCGCGAAAACGTTGTTGTCAAAGTACACTTCGCAAACGGATCTAGCCCACATTACATGCCTTTTTCAAAAAATTAGCTTTACATCAATAAATTGCTTAAATATACCAGAACTGAGAGAAAATTTATATCTATTTTTAATAAAAACAAGATATTTCGCATATAATCAAGCATATGATATCCTATAACAGTTATGAGTATAAAATGTGACTTGTTTTGCATATAATTGCTTTAATATAAATTTTCTCTCAGTTCTGGTATATTTAAGCAATTTATTGATGTAAAGCTAATTTTCTGAAAAAGGCATAAAATGTGGGCTAGATCCGTTTGCTAGCAATAATCGAGCCAGAGATAACATTTGTATCATATTTTATTAAATTATTTTAAAAATTGTGACGTGTACTCTGACAACAACGTTTTCGCGGACACATAGACGACAATGGTCAATTATGGAGGGATATTCATAAAATTTGGTAGAAAGCTTTAGACTCATGAAACTTATTTATGCCGAATTTCATTGTGTTTTTATTGTTGATGTTTTTAACGTTGTTCTTTTTGGTGTTATTGCTGCTGATAGTGTTAATGTTCCTTACGCACAATATACAATACAATACAGACAACACCCGAAACATCACAATAAACAACATCAATACTATCAGCAGCAGCAACCACAACAACATTAGGAACATCAATACTATCCGCAGCAGTAACACCAACCAAAACAACGTTAAGAACAACATCAACATCCTAAACTACAATAAAACTATCAGCAACAACATCACATACAACAACCTATACACAACGGTCAACATCATAGTAATTGCCTAGGAAACGATCTACACGTTCTAAATGTTAAAGTACATGCTAGAAAAGAATATGAATCATATAGAATGCTTATCTGAACAAAAATTTTCAAACGTATTTCATGATGGGGGGAAGGAATACAAAAGGAAAAGAAGCAAAAACAATGAGCGTAACAACGCGCGGCTCCCATCGTACATAAGTATGAGTGTGTATGAAAAGCAATTTCTTATCATGAATTCTGTAAAAACTCGCGACATTGCTAGAGCGCAATATTTGAACCCACAACTCTCACTAGCACACAACTGGCTTTGTAATATAGTGTTTGAACATTTATATAATATTTAAAATAAGTGTTATTGATGGTCTATAAAATTTAAAGTAATAAAAACAAGATATTTCGCATATAATCAAGCATATGATATCCTATAACAGTTATGAGTATAAAATGTGATTTGTTTAGCATATAAATGCTTTGCTATAAATTTTCTCTCAGTTCTGGTATATTTAAGCAATTTATTGTTGTAACATTTTCGTGGGCACATAGACGACGAAAA